>NC_054704.1:36139316-36174316 GCF_016097555.1 Gigantopelta aegis | reverse complement strand
AAAGTGTTAACAGTTGAGATTATTATTTAATAATGTGCTGTTATAAATGTATTTATTGTGTGGCATACAAGGCAACTTATGTAGAACAACCATTGCATCGTAAGTCAATTTATATACATGTAATAATTAACAAAAACAAACAAACAAAATAAAAATACCCAAAACAAAACAAAACAAACAAAACAAACAACAACAATACCCCAAACAAAACTAAACAAACATACAACAACAACAAACAACAACAACAACAACAATAATAACAACAACAATAATAATAACAAAACACCCAGCCACTCTACTTAAATATCACTGCACTGATAAAATAATAGTGATATATATCTGCCGTAGTTACTATGGATGCAATGTTATTTTCTTACACAACACTACTAAATCACGTGACAATAATTCAGTTTGTTGTTTCGTTAATTATATTTAAAACATACAGTAAAGTAATATAAATTAAGAGGAGAATCTGTCAAGATCTATCAGTGTAAGATTGCCAGATCATGCGTTTCAGAACAGAGTACTACGATAACAACGGACAACAGTTTCAATAATTGTATTTATACACTTGTCTTGTAGCTTGCTCTCGTTCCAGCCAGTGCACCATGACTGGTATATCAAAAGCTGTGGTATGCGATACCCTGTCTGTAGGATGGTGTATATAAAAGATCCCTTGCTAATAATGGGAAAATGTAGCGGTTTCCTCTCTAAGACTATAATTATGTCAAAATTACATCCCAAAACCGATAATTAATAAATCAATATGCTCTAGTGGTGTTGTTAAACAAAACAAACTTTATTGAACTGTCTAATCTACCAGTCTAAGATTGCCAGACGCGTTTCAGAAACCTAGGTATAACACCGATTAAGTCATAACAAGACAACGGTTTCTATAATTGTATTTATTCACTAGTCTTGTAACTTGCCCATAGTACTGCAGATTTACTTTAAGCCATATATGGTGGCTTATGTTTACGTGTACGCAGGATTAAGTGACCCGGAAGTTCTCTGGTAGGGTATAAATTAACCGGATGCCACATGTCAGAACGTCGAGCGTGGTTCACTTATTGTGTCAATTTTTAAATAATTGCCTGCATTTTCTTTTTACAAAAAAAAATTAAAATATTTAAGCTGACAAATGTGCATAATTTAAAAATGCTCACAATGCACCTCAGAAAATGTCAATTCAGAATTCACACTGAAGAAAAAAAAGAAAGAAAGAAATGTTTTATTTAACAACGCACTCAACACATTTCATTTTACGGTTATATGGCGTCGGACATATGGTTAAGGACCCCACAGATATTGAGGGAGGAAACTCGCTGTCGCCACTTCATGGGCTACTCTTTTCGATTAGCAGCAAGGGATCTTTTATATGCACCATCAGGCCTTTGATGTACCAGTCGTGGTGCATTGGCTGTATCGATCCCAAACTGACTGCACGTCAAGCGAGCGCTTTACCACTGGGCTACGTCCCGCCCTTACATTTGGTCAGAATGCCAACACAAGTGACATGTTTGTCGGATACATTATTGGGAATATGTTTTATCAAACTGATTAAAAAAATATTGTTATATGGTCAATAAAAATAGTTCGAGGCAATTATGAATAAAATTTGTTAACGTTTGTTTTGTTTACCGACACCACTAGAGCACATTGATTAAATAATCATCGGCTATTTGATGGCAAACATTTGGTCATTCTGACACATAAAAAGTTTGTTTTGTTTAACGACACCACTGGAGCACATTAATTAATTAATCACCGGTTATTGGATGTCAATCAGTTGGTAATTCTGACACATAGTCAGTCATCAGAGGAAACCCGCTATATTTTTTTAATGCAGCAAGGGATCTTCTATATGCACTTTTCCACAGACAGGAAAGCACATACCACAGCCTTTGACATTAAGAATAAAGAATATGATTTGTATAGAAAAGGACCGGTGTGTGTGTGTGTGTGTGTGTGTGTTTGTGTGTGTGTGTGGAATATGAATCTAGCTGACCCTTTTGTCTACATTTATCCTGGACACTTAAATAAATAGACTATTATTACAATGCAAAACAATTGTTTTAGCCTCAGCCTACGCCCATAACAAGAAGAAGAAGAAGAAGAAGAAGAAGAAATTCAATGTTTAAACGAATGTTTAACAACACCCCAGCCAGAATACAGTCAAATACGTTAACATAATAATAGCCTAATTTTGAAGTCGTATTTCAAAATTCCATCCGAAAGATCTAATAAAATCGTTATTTAATTTAAAGGCTTCTTCCATTTCATAGCAATTGTTTTTAAAATATTACGTGACAACACACTAGAACAAGAAACAGTTACACTGTGTGTGTGTGTGTGTCTGTGTGTGTGTGTGTGTGTGTGTGTGTGTGTGTGTGTGTGTGTCTCTGTCTCTGTGTGTATGTCTGCCTGTGTGTGTGTGTTTGTGTGTGTGTATGTGTATGTATGTCTGTGTGTGTGTGTGTGTGTCGGTGTGTGTGTATGTGTGTGTGTATATCTGTCTGTATGTGCGTGTGTTTGTGTGTATGTATGTCTGTCTGTGTGTGTATGTGTGTGTCTATGGATCTCTCCGTGTGTGTATATATGTGTGTGTGTCTGTCTGTCTGTCTGTCTGTCTCTCTCTCTCTCTCTCTCTCTCTCTCTCTCTCTCTCTCTCTCTCTCTCTCTCTCTCTCTCTCTCTCTCTCTCTCTGTGTGTGTGTGTGTGTGTGTGTCTAGTCTATTCTACTGAACATCTGGCTGTTGGGGAAAGAAAGATCCAACCGTCCTTTCCAATCAGTGCCTATGTCTCGTACCTGTCACTTCCGGTTTACGTGCAGCCGACATTTGCTCATTCCAGTTTGCCACTCTCAGTTCATTTGCATGCCAACAAAACAGTAGTTATCACTCCTAGAATCACGTGGGACTACCGCGGGTCTTTAATGAAGATTGAACACAGGTTGTTCCGTTTCTCGTTTTCCTCGCCATGAGATGGAGCACCATCCGATATTCCCAGAGTACCACGACCATCTTCCATCAAATCACACCATTGATGTTTTTGCTCGTGCGATGTGCCGCGTCCTGACGCAAGTTCCTGACATGCGCTCCCACTGCGCGGACGCGTGCAGGTTTCCTATTAACGGCTGATTATTCGGTCTTATTCGGTCTTATTGTCTTGGACAACAGATTAACACAGCAGGTGGTGGTGTTTTCCCCCCTCTTTTTTTCAGAGACTCTCAGAAACATATATGGCATAATAAATGAGCTACCATTTATTTTAAAGTCTATGTCTCAAGAAAAATAAATCAAAATGAAATTAGATTTTTTTTTTGAAGAAAACAAAAAAACCCACAGCGGATTATGGATTATAAATATTTTTATCAAGGTCTTAGATGACCACCATAGCGTACTGAAACATTAAATTACTTCATATACACGTATATACTCCAGAAAACGTACACCATACTCTCATAAATTTAAGAAGTAACTAGTAATCTATAGGCTGTTGATGAGATAAGAAGTCTACATTTATTTGTGATAGTAATATAATTTTCCATTAAAATCTATCATATTTATGCATATGGTTCTTCTGCTGTAGAATTCGAAGCAATGCATTCGAAAATTAACCATTAAAAGCAAAAACAATATTATATTCAGCACATATGACACTTTGTCCCCACACGAATTTAGGTTGGAGTAGGTTGGAAACAAATCTAATTTTTAGAAGGCGTGTACATGTACTTTGGTGGACGGTCGTACGAATTTCTTTGTGGAAACCTTCAACCAAAATAATTGCTTCTCATGTTTTGTTTGTCATATTTGAGAGTATTCGTTAGCACGTTTTATGGCTGTTGCTACACTGGTACCATGTTGGTGTTCAAGATATACCGATTGCTGGTGATACACACACTTTAAAACCTTCCATTAAAACCCCGTTCACATGCAAACATTTGCATACAAGAGTATTTGTTCACATATATGCAAATTTGGTCATATGAACGCATTTGCATACATGAGTAAATATACTCACATATGTAATTTTGAATAATTTGCACATAGTCGAGACCACATGCAAGTTAACATTTGCATTTGATTAAAAGTTTTGCCCGAGTATTTCAGACTATGTTTGGTAATGTGTACGCACGGCAAAACTTGCTTACGTCGTCGGAACCTTATCAGTCCATCCATGCTGGTTGAAATAAGATTATACTCAAGCCATCTTTCTTTTATACAGTAAACATGTAAACGCTTAGCAAAGATAGTTTTGCACACGTGGGTAAAATATGCATATATGTGTATTTAGTCATGAGTGTAAAGTATGGTCGTGTGAACGGGGCTTTAAAGACGTATCGTATTAATTCAATGTCAACGTTTAGCCGTTTAACATCCACTACACTAGATTTAAACCTACGTATGGGGAAGTTTACATGACTTTACACTGTGCTTCCCCAGAAAATATGACCTGCTTTGTAGATAGCTAGCCCTCGTTAGCCGAGGCCACAAACACGTCTATGTTAAGTGACAAAGATGGTGGCACCCATTAAGGTAGTATTTATAAAATGACTCTTTGTACGCAATATTTAGCTCGATGTGTGTATAGAAATCGACTGAATCTGGGCGCAAAACAATCCTTGCCAAGTGTTGCATCGGATACGTACAAAGAGGATTGTTGGCAGTGCATATCAAAAGACGAGAGACGATCAGAACAATCGGAAATTGTAAAAAAAAAACCAAAACCATTGCGTATTATATTACAGAAGAGAGACGATCAGAACAATCGGAAACTGTTACAAACGAGAGACGATCAGAACAATCGGAAACTGTTAAAAAACCACCTTGCGTATTATATTACAGACGAGAGACGATCAGAACAATCGGAAACTGTTAAAAAACCCTTGCGTATTATATTACAGACGAGAGACGATCAGAACAATCGGAAACTGTTAAAAAAACACCTTGCGTATTATATTACAGACGAGAGACGATCAGAACAATCGGAAACTGTTAAAAAACCCTTGCGTATTATATTACAGACGAGAGACGATCAGAACTATCGGAAATTGTTAAAAAAACCCTTGCGTGTTATATTATAGATACTATGCCTAGTTTACGAATTCTGTTAACTGTCGATTTACAGGTCGGTTTTCAGCGTTAGGAACCAATTACGAAGAGACATTACATCTGGTGGGCAAAAAAGACTCGTAATAATATACTGGAACTGTTTCGCCGTACCAAAAGCACGATTTACTCCAACCTGTTCCGGGAAGATAACTCTAAGTGCATAGATATCACGTAGAGAGCGCCGCAACACGCACAGTTGCAACACTTCACGGTTGATCTCGATAAGGGTCCTCCAGTGACTGATAATCGGCGAGGTGATTTTCAAATTACAAACAAACAGCGGCACGTTCAGTCGTACACCACTTGGCTGTATCGCGTTAACATTTGGTAGCGGTCAAGTGGGTACGGGTAACAAGGCGAAAGTCTCTTGTTACCTGAATGGCGGAAAATATGAATTTCAAGTACTGAGGTTTACAGAGATGTTTCAGACGCCGAAATATGATAGGATTTGTGAAGTGGTTACCCATTTAATCACTGGCTTAGGTAGTGTTTGAATAATCGTGCATGTAACGCCATGTGGGAATTCCCTTACGATATCCTGAGCGGGATTTAGCTCTGTCGGTTGAGCATTCGCCAGAGGTGCTTGCGTTACAGAATCGAACCACTTCTGTCGATCCATTCAAGTGTTTGTTTTTTTCTCGTTCCAACCAGTGCATCATAACTGGTCAAAAACCATGGTATGTGCTTTCCTGTCTGTTGGTATAAGTGCATATAATAGATCCCTTGCTGCTAATGGGGGAAAATGTAACGGGTTTCCTCTAATGACTACGAGTCAGAACTACCAACTGTTTGATATCCAATAGCCGATGATTAAATAATCGATGTTCTCTAGTGGTGTCGTTAAACAAAACAAACTTTAACTTTCAATATCCTTGTCAGCAAAGACCAATACACAGTGGTGTGTGTGTGTGTGTGTGTGTGTGTGTGAGTGTGTGTGTGTGTGTGTGCATGTGTGTGTGTGTGTATGTGTATGTGTGTGTATGTACGTGTTTGTGTGTGTATGTGTGTGTGTGTGTGTATGTGTGTGTGCGTGTGTGTGTATGTGTGTGTGTATATGTGTGTGTGTGTAGTGTGTGCGTGTATGTGTGTGTGTGTGTGTGTGTGTGCGCGCGTGTGTGTGCGTGTGTGTGTATGTAAGTGTGTGGCTCATGCGACTAATGTACAAGTTCCACTTTCGATATGTCCTTCCTGAGTTTATATCGATTTCAAAGTGAAAAACCCACAACGATATCTGAATGTGCATTTTAGTTTTACTCTTCACTCGTATTCCAAAAAAACCTCACCCCACTCGCGAAATCTAAACCAGAATCAAATGCTAAAAGTAAAAGTAAAAGTGAAAAAAAACTTTTAAAAAGTACAGTGTTAAACATTTAGTAGATTTCTCCTTGCTCAGTTCGTTTTGTTTCCTAATTAAATTATTTGTGTTAATTTATAACATTTTTTTAGTATTTATGTAGAGCAGACGTTTAACATACCCTCATCTTCAACACATTTTAATTCCTGACAAATAATAATAAAAATAATATTGATAATTGGTTAATAGTCAACATTCAGTGTCGATGTATATATGTGTAACATTAAGACTATCGTTTCCGGGACTTTTATGAACAGTATAAAATACTTTTTTTTAATTCTTTTTTTTTATTGTCCCCAGAAACATAAGCTTGGTCAAGGTTGGGGCCTTGAATCATTGCTGTACATGGTATTATTGTATATACATGAACGATACATAATTAAAGCTATACACTCGTATATAAAGCACTTATGAAATAATATATGTATACATATGCATGTGCGTGTGTGTATGAGCGAGAGAGAGAGAGAGAGAGAGAGAGAGAGAGAGAGAGAGAGAGAGAGAGAGAGAGAGAGAGAGAGAGAGAGAGAGAGAGAGAGAGAGAGAGAGAGAGAGAGAGAGAGAGAGAGAGAGAGAGACAGACAGACAGACAGACAGACACGGACGTGTGGAGTAACAGGGATGAAGCCGAAGATAGACGAAAGGGAACACAAAGGTCGCGCGCCGTATGCACACATAGTATTCAATATTAACATGAAACAGATAGGTTTAACATGATACTGTAAAACGGGATATTAGCAAAGCAAAAGCCTTACATATCTGAAGGGGAAATGTTCTGGAGACTAGGAAGAAGAGTACTAGAAATAGAAATAAAGAGTGAGAGAAGGAAAAAAAGTTTTATTGAAAGATAAATAAGATCAATGAAATCTTAAAAAGAAAAGAGTGTAAGATACTTGGTAAATAGTGTTTGAAGTCAATTATTATTTTGTTTAGGATCGTTGAATTCTGTTTTAGCCACAATAAATGCTTCTAGCCTGAAAATAACTCTTCTAATGCATTTCACATTTTCTTGCTTCTTGTTGCCTGATATAATATTGAACAACAAAACAAACGCCAATATTAATTTGGTTCTCGTCAATTTATTTAATAATTATTAATTAATTAATATTTAACCGATCGAGAACGAGAGTTATACATGAATCCTGACACGAGTTTCGTAAAATCAGTACGATTCACACTTGAGTGTAATAATTTCTTTATTATCCATATTATCCAAAATATTATTTTCGTGAATCGTTTACACTGGGAAAGCCCTATTAAGTCATGACGTCGCTTCACAAAATAAAGTCATTCGTTGTGAACGTGAAATAATTACGAGACACGTGGGTCATACTGGTTACATTTCCCTGAATATCTTGAACTACGTGGATACACATACACGCACACACACACACACACACACACACACACACACACACACACACACACACACACACACACACGCGCGCGCATATTAAAATATTTGCGTTTGTATTGTTGTTCAGTATATACGACTATATTTATGTACGTTTATATGTCTGCTTATTTATTAATATTCATATGCAGCGTTAGTAATTTCTATATTAAATACAGATCTTACCTAATGGGGGGTGACAAGGGCAGTTCCATATAGCTTGCTGTATATGGGCTTGTCTTAAAATATTATTATAAATGAGTTAATCAGACCCTAACTCTGACAGTACCAATCAGTTTTCTTCGAAATAAAACAATGAACTAAACAAGACTGCCAAACAATGGATAGAGGTTGTGTATAAAGAAATTAACTTGTCGGCAAAGCCAATTTATCTTTTAAGGTTAATGTTTCAAAGTTGACTAAGAATGTTATAAAAATTCTGCCTCCTCTGTATGTCGTAATACAGTGCGCTAAGCAACAAGGCATTTCATATAACTCTTTAAAACAATTTTTAAAAAGAGCTATAAAACGAAACGTTTTCTTACATGGTGATTTTGTAGAATAATTTAATTTGTTAATTTATTTTAAAGGTTAATTTTAGGCATGAATCTTTTTTATCATAATAGATCAGTTATAATCATGGTGGTATGTTTCGTGCAATATTTACACGTGTCATTAAGGTTTTAATTTTAATATTTGTTTTCGCATATATTATTTCAACTTTGAGTAAATATAAAATTACACAAAAGCCAATAAGCAAACATCTGCTCATGAACTGGATATATAAAATCAACACAATCAACAAACGTGTTGAAATGTTTAAAGTTTTTAATTAAAAAAATAACATGGAAACATATAGAGCTTTAAAAAGGACATTTATTTTAACCTAGACGATTTAATTTAAACTTTAAAAACCCTTTTCTCGTGAAACATAAAATAATAACAACTACAAGTTCACAACTAACGGACTAAGCCCTAAATAAAATTGTGTTTTCAAGAACGTTTCTAAGAATAGGTATGGTAGGTCATTGTTCGTTGTTTTTTTTAAAAACAAATTAAACAATTTCTCACTACATTTTAACTCTTTTTACCTACATATTATTTTTAAAAAATCGAAAACATATTATGGTCGGCCGTTTTTTTCTAGGTAAGCCAAGTTCCAGGAAACAATAAAGTAAATAACTTATTTTTCCATTTTGTTTACAGCGACAAGTATCATTTATGTAATATTTGGCACATACGCACATATACTTCCCTACAATAGTAAAGTATATAATTATAAAAGCAAATGGAAGATACGTTTATTGCCACACTGATAAAATCATATTGGGGAAGAATGTAAATATAAATTAAAAACAAAGTCTTGAACAGCATCACTATCTGAATAAATATTTAATTATTGGACCTAATGTATACAGATTTCAGCTGTTTTTAATTGAGAATGATCAAAATCGGCCTAATTTATAACAATAATTCACAAACAATTCTGTTCATCATAAGATTTTGATTATAAACATATTAATTATTAATTACAATATGGGATATTTTTCTGGAAATATTACTGTTTCAAAAGTATATTTATAGCATTTATTAACATTTAATTTTGTTAATTAAGATAGAAAACAAATATATTACATTTCAAATAACAGTCATCTTAATATTATTTACTTATATATTTCAAATATTGTATTGTTATGTGCTTCTCTGATACCACTTAATGGTGGCATTAAGGAATTAAAAAAATCAATGAATTTTCGATTCTAAAAATTAATATGTATGTTCAAAGAGATAAAATGTTGTACCCCACCTAATGTTTTTTTTGTATTTTCCCGGAAACACATTTTTTGATATATGTCTAAGCATAATATTTTATCTTGTTATCTTGTATTAATCATGTTCAGATCAAAGCTAAGAAAAATACGAAACACGTAATATTATTTATTATTCACTTTCTAATGCAGTGTATTAAAATACGAGCTATAATCGCCTTTGTTTTTCCTTTCTTAAAATAATGATAAACGTATTCTGGCAAGACTCCTATTTATTTCAACAAACATTTGCATATTCACTATTATAAAAAAAAAAAAAAAAAAAAATTGTTTAATCATTTTAATCAAATGTATTAAAAATAATATCTACAATATATCTATTACTGGGTATTATAATAATTATTATGATTTCATTTTCATTTTCTAAAATTAAATTAATATTTCACACTACAGCAGATCGGTTATTCAACAGCAAATCCTGTCTATTGGATGGTGCATATAAAAGATCCCTTGCTACGAATGGAAAAATGTAGCGGGTTTCCTCTCTAAGACTATATGTCAAAATTAGCAAATGTTTGATATTCAATAGCCAACGATTAATATATCAATGTGCTCTAGTCGTGTCATTAAACAAAACAATCTTTATTTTACTTATTTAACAGCAAAAGTACCAAATACATTCCTTTTTTGTATTTCAAATAATAATAAAACAAAATCAAAGCGAATGTCTTTTACAGTATTTCATAAAACCCACTTGACACATAATACACTACGAAACGATTAGAACCACAAACGCACGTGTGTGATGTCTCGTTGACACGTACGCCGCGTGCATTGGCTAATAACCACAGATCAACGACCTGTGAGCACGTGCTTAACCGGAAGCAGTGTCACCAGTCTCAAAAGTGAATAATTAGGATCTGTTCATCAGACCAAAATTAAAATCATAAAATTTACACCCAGCGACATCCGAATGACTGTTTTAGATTTTGAAAATCTTGTCATTATTACTATCACTAAATCATCGTGGTCTTTGGCTGCCCATGAGTAGACGTGCACCTATACCATGCACCGTTTGGCTTTAATTTAGTCATGTCACGATTTTATATAAATACATGTATTGCTCTTTTTTTGCACAGATAGACCAATTTGGATATATGCTAACGGTGTTGTCATTTTGATTTAATAAATAATTCATAACTATGTTAAACAGTATGTGTCTAAAACAAGGAAAACAAACCGGTTAAACAGATTTTTAAAAGGTAAATGTACATATTATACATGTTAACGGTAAACTAAACTACAGAACTGTTTTAAAATAATTCAGGCCAGGGGACACCAGGCGTGTCATAATTATTATTTATGCCTGGTGGGGCTTTAGCATTTTCCCCTATGTGTGCTTGGTTTAAAGGCGCTAATGCTAGTTTCAACCCGTGAAAATGGACACTAAGTTTAGTTCATCTATAAACCAGCAACACACATTTAGATAAGGTTATAACAGAGAGAAGCTAATGTCTGTGGTGTTTAACAGGAAAATACTATCTAAAATGATTAGAGCTCGTCTCGATAACCATTACTTCTCAGACGAAGATGCGTTTTTAGAATTATAAAAAATGAATTTTGGGGTATTGCAAAAACCTGGATAACCATAACTACGTCAGGTATACAAAAATTAATATTCTAAATAATAAAATATAAGCATTTCTAATTTAAATGATCAAAGACAGCTTTAAACGTAACAAATACGTCAGAGTGTTTAAAAAGGAGGGTCTGTCACTTTAAAGGACATTTAATTTTATATGCGATGGATACATAACACATTGCAATATCATATAACCAATTATGCAAAACAGGCTCTTGATATTACAAATAGTTATTTATAAATAATTATCCTTTTCTACTTGTTATACATATACACAAGTCTACTGACGTTCTTTTCATTAGGTCTTACTGAAACCTAATAAAAAACATTATAATTAAGATTGCGGTCATGACATTAGATGACTCATTAAGAACATGTTTTAAGTACCTCGAAGCCAAAACTAAATGAAAACTAAACACAACAAGTGGTGAATATATGAGTTGCCGGAAGTAATGTGCATTTTACAGACTCAAATAGACATTACCACTATACCGTGCAAGCAGTTGAAGACACGTTTGTAGACCCATATATCAAAGGTCGTGGTATGTGCTATCGTATCTGTGGGAAATGATATAAAAAACGAAAGTATCTAACCAGTTTATTTGATATTCTTCTCATTCTAGACTGATGAATAAAACATTAACGGGGATGTAATAAAATAAATATCCATTACTTTGAAAGTGCAAACACTTTAATTAGGTTGTGAATGAACTTACGGACTCAATCGGACACAACACCGTTATATCTGCGTCCTAAAAAAAAAAAAAAAAGAAAGAAGAAACGGAAATGAAAAAAGAAAACGAGAAAAAAATCCACAAAGTTACTTGCCTTTCAGAAGCAATAACATACGATTGTTATCCCGAGGTATAAATTTTTTCCATTTCAGATCTTATCACTGGTCTCATACTGTCTAGAATGCACAGAAATACCACGCAACTCACACAGTCGATGTTATCATTATGTCTTCTAACGTCATTCCTGGCAGGAGCAATTTCTTTCTTGCAAACAAGATTTGTTTAAAACAAGGAGAAAACAAAAACAATTTGCCTTTTCTTCGTATCTGCCGTAGGAAGGGTGAAACAAGTCTTCTGTAGAATGACGAACTGCAGGCAGTTCTTGTTATGAATGAAATTACGTGGGGGTCACCTTACCACTCAGCAGCCGGTTGGGATGTCATCCTGTGCTTTGTAATCTCTCGCGCGAGGTGCCATTCGTCATTAGCTCGATACTTGAGGGATCTTTGACGTATTTTGGCGTTCTGCTGAGGTGCGATGGGTAGTAGGATTGCTCGCTCTCAGCGGACTCAAACTTCTTCCCAGTCCAAACGTGTATGCTGCGAATTGTACCTCAGTGTCTGTGGTATGTACTGCCCTGTCTATGCGAAAATGAATAGAAAATAACCTTTGCTGGTTTTCAGAAGGAGTAAGCCATGTGACGGCAACGGGATTTAGGCCATAGTATCTCTCTCTCTCTCTCTCTCTCTCTCTCTCTCTCTCTCTCTCTCTCTCTCTCTCTCTCTCTCTCTCTCTCTCTCTCTCTCTCTCTCTCTCTCTTAAAATCGCCATATGTTAGATACCAATAGTCTTGGCTTTAAAATGTTCCTCAGGTGTTATTAAACAAATATTCCTTTCCTTTACCGCTACTCGGACAACTTCGTTACTAGTTCTAATCAAAGTCTTTTCTTTCATTGTAAATTAATTTTAGCAAAATCCCTTCCAAATAATGTAAAAGCAGTAAAACAAAGTTTTCTCTGTCAAAGAATTCGTATCCAATAATATTAGAATCTGGCCGTACAATCCCTCGGATGACCCATTGTTTCCCCCTGTGCTAATTATAACCAGTGTTCCACAACTTGTATACCGATGGATGTGGTATGTGCTGTCCTGTCTTTGAGAAAGTACATATAAAGGCTCCTCGCTGCTATTCGGAAAGAGTAGCCTATGTGGCGGAAGCGGGTTTCCTCTTACAATATCTTAAAGATCACATAGCTATAATTAAAAATACAATAAGATGTCATTAAAATCAGTGGCCCGCCCACTAAATTTTGCATCAGTTATATATATATATATATATATATATATATATATATATATATATATATATTAAGTTATTATTATTATTATTATATTATTATAATACCTTCGGGGCCCCTAAATGGATTTTCTGGATCCGCCACTGAAAACGTTCAATTCTTTTTCAATAATGTTATATCGTATATGCCCTCTTTAGAATCATCCATCTGTTCAACAAGAAGACGGAGTCAGCAGAACACCACACTGTAACTGCGACAATCCAGTGATGATTGTGACGATTACGAATGAAGATTTACAGAAGTCACGGTCTGTCGTTTTGTTACAAAGCCTGTATGTGTCTTACATGCGTGTAACTACATACATTTACAACCCTTAAACACCTGCGTTTAAGAAAAACAGGCTTCGTAAATTCAGCCCTATTATTTTCTTCAGCATAATGTTTATTATACAGTCTACGAGCATCGAATCTAGCAGGTGATCGAGTGTGGGGATCCGGTGGTGCAATGAACCTCCGACTTTTGCTACTTTTCTGAGATCCAAGAACTCCACCCCCTCCCCCCATTCAACGACATACCAATCCTCTACAAACTAGTTTGGGTCTGACAAAATCCTACTATCCATTCCGTCTTGTTTTCATTGGTAGATGACGACAACATATCACATGGAGACGTATGGCAGATTTACTGGCTTATTCAGCCCATATCATTAATGCAAAAGAATATCTTATGTGACATTTGCATGTTTCTTCTCACACACTCTTGATATGTGGCACCATTATAACCATTATTATTGTCTGAGTCGTCAGTGTTATTTTGTATACGACTTTTTCAATGTACACAGTTAATTTTTATATATGGCTTTTTCAATGTACAGGTTTTTTTTTTATATAATATTTTTAATGTACACAGCTTTATTTTATTAATGGATTTTTCAGTGTACACAGGGTTTTTTTTAATATATATATATTTTTTATTTTATATGTGGCTTGTTCAATGTACAGTGTTTTGTATATAATATTTTTAATGTATACATTTTATTTTGTATATGACTTTTTCAATGTACACAGATTTATTTAATATATGGCTTGTTCAATGTACACAGTTTTGTTGTATATAAAGTTTTCATTGTACACAGTTTTATTTCATATATGGCTTTTTCAATGTACACGTTTTTGGTATATATATTTTTTCAATGTACAGTTTTATTTTGTACATGACTTTTTCAGTGTACACAGATTTATTTTGTATATGACTTGTTGAATGTACACAGTGTTATTGTGTATATGACTTTTTCAATGTACACAGGTTTATATAGCATATATTTTTCCTATGTACGCAGTTTTATTTTATATATTGCTTTTTCAATAAACACAGTTTTATTTTGTATTTGATAATTTTTCTAGACCAGTGTAGTAATTGTTTTTAATTATACTTTCTTTTCCTGTCCAATATAGTCAGTCTTGTTTAATAAAATACATTCTTTTTCCAGTCCAAAATAGTCAGTGTTGTTTAATAAAATACATTCTTTTTCCAGTCCAATCTAGTCAGGTTTGCTTTGTATATGACTGTTTGCCAGTCCAATGTGCACAGTTTTATTTTGTATATGATTTATTCCAGTCTAGTGTTTTCAGTTTTGTTGTATATCATACTTTCTTTCCAGTGCCATTTAATGAGTTTCTCATGCATAGGATTTTGATTTCCATTTCAGTGTAGTATTTTTTTGTATTGTGTGCCCTTTTTTTAGAATCATTATGTCAATTTTGGTTTTGTATAACTTTCTCCAGTTCAGTGTAGTATGTTTTGTTTTATTACGTTTTTTTCCCATTCATGTTTCTTTCAGATTAAGTGTTTAAATATTTAAAAACTGGTAGACAATTCGATTCCCTCGACAAATCTCTTTCTTCTGTTGTTTGTAGGTTCTTCCTCGTCTTGGTCTTTGTTTCCTATTTATACATTTATAATACTTTAAAGTCTGTTTAACATAAGTCAAAATCTCCAGAGTACTAAATAGGAAACAAAACATGACAAATGTCATTACACTTTTTTTTCACTTTGGAAAAAGTTATCTAACTGTAAATAGCGAGATATTTTCATTAGGGTACATGATATTTTCAACCTAATATCATGATTAGATAGCGATTCGTGCAAGCATCCAATCATAGTTTTATCCAATTGTCCATTAGATTAGTTTGTCTCATTAAAAATTAGATTTGTTTTAAGAAGTTGATTTCAAATATATTTCGATGCTAATCGATGACTCTATATTGTTTGTGTATTTGTATTTGTATGTGCATAATAAATATTACATATATAAGCAAAGACGCACGTGCGATTCCATGTATTGTTATAAGTATTTATTATTTATAAATATTTATTTAATTAGTATTTATTACTACTACTACTACTACTACTACTACTACTACTACTACTACTACTACTACTACTACTACTACAACACGTATTCTTCTTCTTATTATTATTATTATCTTAAGTATTATAGCTATATACATACCACAATTCACATTTTACCACTAATCGTATTTAATTTTTAATTATTTTCATTCCAAAGTTTCTTAAGCGAAATCTTTGAAGGGACATTCCTGAGTTTGTTGCAATTTTTAAGATGTTATTGACTAACAGAGACTTTTTAACGATTGTAATTACATATCAAATATATTTTTTTGCATAAAATATTAGTGGCTGTATGTTAAACGTGTTTCTGATCGTTCTAATATATGTACTAGGTTAAATTTCATTTTATTTCCTAATTTTTAAAAAAAAATTCGTACGCACGGAGTTATTTGAAGACAAAATCCAGTTTGGGCTTCTTCCAAATATTAACATGACCAGAAACACATCGAATATACAGGCACCGATATTCTAAACAAGAAAATATATTTAATATGTAACTTTAATCGTAGAAATATTTTATTAGTCGGAAACATTTTACAATGCAGCAAACTCAGGAATGTCCCTTTAAAAATAAGATTGAATGCTGCATATTCAGAAGCAGGAAACAAAATGACATGAGCTGTAATTACTGTGCCAACATGTCTGCATTCATGTTGCCGGAGTAGATATTTATGTTAATTAATAATAGGTATTGTACTTAAAAGAACAATTAATCACATGTACGTACATGTATGTTAGAACGAAACAATAAAAAGCAACAGTTTTAAATTAAATATTCGGTGAACTGTGAATTAATTAAGTATAATAGTCAAGTGGGGATAAAGCACTAAGACACAATGCAGTGGCGTAGGAAGATGCCAAAATGGGGGGGGGGGGGGGGGGGGGGGGGGGGGGACACACTTTTATATTTACACACTTTTACACTATTATAAAGCAAATATAAAGCAAAATATCTGAAAAGGGTTGGGGGGGGGGGGGGGCATGCCCCTTGCCCCCCGTTATAAAACATGTATATGTTACACATAGTGCATCTAAATTATATTCACAAAGGGGCGGGCACACCAGAAATATTGTTTTTTAATATATATATATATATATATATATATATATATATATATATATATATATAATCTTAATTACCTTTTGATTAATTGTGTATAGCTGCGGCTAATAACTGTTTTGTTAAAATTTAGAGGAAAATTGCTTTTATCTCTCCACCTTATGGAAATACAATTTTAACTAGTTTAAATAATTACTTATACTTTGTGGGGAAACCCATATTTATAAACAGGTAGTAGAAAGCTTGCTATTCCAATAGTAAACACACAGATGCTTCGTAGGTTAAAATGTTTTAACAGCACGTTAAAAATAATTTCCCATAAAAATATGCAGCAATGCATGCATTATTTAAATTATATTTAATTTACATATCTGTCAGAAAATAACAACCAGCTATAAATAACATTCAAACTTCACACTCTTGCTAATAATGCACGAAACGTAATACATTATCCTGAGTGTACAATATATATCCGAACTGGATTTAATAGCACGTAAAGAAAACAAATCCGTTTAATTAAATAACTTATGCATTTGTTCTTATAGAATATATTTATAAACTTCAGTTGTAATATACCTATGTACATGTATATACTGTTATTGTGAAATGCGGGTATATAAATAGTTTTGATATGCAAGTATATAATTATATTTTTACATACATGTACTTGAAATCCGTGCAATTTAAATATATAATTTGATATACGCATATATACATATAACATGTACACGAACATGTAAACGCAGATATTTAAATTATAGTGAATAACATATTCTGTTGACCACACATATATTTTATAGCCATTTGAAATAGTAACTTGAAGCTAACTAATAATAACTGAAATATGACGAAAATTCGATTTACTCATCAAAACAATTATTAACAGGTTTAGACATAATTTACATTTATTTAAAGTTTGTATGTGTATCCAATTAAAATCTACTTTATTTTTTTTAGCGCTTTGGGGTATTATTATTATTATTATTATTATTATTATCATTATTATTATTATTATTATTATTAGTCCTATTTCATAAATAGTAGAAGTAGTAGTTACTTTTTATTATTAACATGTTCAAAATGCTACGTACGCATTTTGGTACTGTGATGACAGCATATTATTGTTAATAAGTTATACTATTATTAATATGATTATGATTATTTTGGAAGTAGTCACTTCTTTGATTACAGTTCTTGTATACACATACGGTAGTAATAAATCTCTGCGGAATGATTGTCCCACCGCCGCGCCAAACTACGTATCATTTTGAACATTTAACCAATAAAAATTCTTTATTAATAGCGTCATCAAAAAATTGAATGAGCTCTCAAATAATAATAATAAATGTCATAATTACCATACATTTAATACATCTCTGTAACTAGAAGAATTCTAAGAATGAATAATTACCTCATCTATTACACCAATAGCCTGCGGTTCTAAGTAATTGAGGAGCACTATTGCTACTTGGGAGTGAAGTACGGAATCGACATCGTCCCATTCGTTCAATCGCGACCTCGTTCTACCTCCCTCCGTTCGAATGCGCGTCAATAAACCGGTATCAGTTTGCAACCCGGCACGCGCCTTTTTTCCGGACAAAAACAAACATATGAGCCATTAACTAATTGAGCCGAACGCATTTTGATGGCACATAAAGCGTTCGTCCCTCCTTTTCTAAGAAACCTGACGGGAACGCACATGTTCAGTTCTTTGAAGTTCACGGCTAAACGCGTAACACGCAAAGCAGTTTCACGGTAGATAAACCCCAATAAATAAAGAAGAAACTCTCTTGTATGAAACAGGGTGGCCAAATTGAAAAATAAATAGTATAGCCTCATGGAAATAAAACATGAGGAAACACTTGCATTCTTTTTAGAAAGGAAACCATGCGTTTCCAATTATTGATTTGCTGAATTTTCCTGTTACTCAAGAATGTTAATTTTGCTCATGTGAAACCATTTATTAACCTGGATGATGGTGTATGTTTGGTGTTGGAAAAGATGTATACACTAAAATAGTATGCTATAACATATTACGATTGTGATACATTACATACATTAAGGGTCGACGAATATATCTATGTGTGATAAATGAATATATAAAACAAAATTGACTATATTATTGGACTGTAAAGGAAAGTATTTTACTATTATATAAAACAAAGCTAACTATAATGAACTGGAAAAGAAAGTATTGTATATAAAAAAGCTGACTATATTGAATTGAAAAAGAAATATTATCTAAAACAAAGCTGACCATATATATATATATATATATATATGTCTATGTCTATGTCTATGTCTATGTCTCTATAGCTATCAGTAAAAAAGAGTTAGAAAAGTTTTAAAAGTATTTTTCATTTAAGACATTCTATTTTTTTATATTGAAATATTAACTAAACACCAATCTTTAATTTAGATCGGATTATAACATGAGTGGATCTGACTCCGAACAATATATATTTTGTTTTGCTATTTATTTGTTAGAATAGTCCTTCAGGGTAAACAACTGGGTGGTCTTCTTTGTTAGAAACCGTACAAACAAAATATGACCTTATATTCCAGTATACTCATATTCTGTTGAATCGCGGGCTCTATTGAATCGGGCATTTCAGATTTCCTCAACAGTTTGCAATTACGACACTACCTTTTGTTTACTTTCCCAGTCTGACAAGCAGAAGTACAAACAGCCATGAACATTGAAGATATCCATGTTGTTGTTAATTTTTATCTTTGCATTTAATTTCTTTGTATACATGAACCTAAATTGATAACAAGCCCCCGCCCCCCCCCCCCCCCCACACCACACACCTGTATGTAATTTAAAACACCTGTACTTTTCTTATTTTATAGCAATCAAATCCTAAACATATGGCAGAGTGTTATATGCATGTTTATACTGACATGCTAGTGAGTAACATCAGTGACACGTGTAAGGTTACATGTCGATTTTTCTCGATTTTCCCCTTTTTTATGGAAGCAGATAAAGGCTGAAAACATTAAAATGTAAATTAGGATGCAGATTAGAAAGGAGCTTCACATTAAAATGCTGTTATTGTTACAATATATAAGTTCACTATTGTATTCAAATAAATACTAGATGGGTATTTAGACTTTAAAACATTTATCAAAGCTATTGAAAAAACACAAAATAAATTTATACCACATTCGTATTCAAAAGGATTTTGCCCATTTTCTTTTTAATTAAATAAATAAATAAATAAATAAACAAACAAATACTAGTTACTAAGTAGATAGATACATGGATGGATAGATGGATGGATGGATAGATAGACAGACAGATATATAAGCTATACAATATGTCACTAGGAGTGCGTTATTCAATATAATTAATAAATTATGTTATGGTTGTGTGTTGCATAAATACAAATTATTATTAAATTTAAAAAAGGAAAAGATAAATTTGTTAATATATAAAAATAGATACATGCAACAATTTAAATAACAAAGAAATTGAAGATATATTTTATTATAATGTTGATCTTGTTTGATCCTTACGGACAGTACTTATATTTGCTATCCACTCACCCACACCCTCCTCATAAAATGATACATACAAAATTTACATTTACATTTACATAAATTTACATTTTTAAAGGATATTTTTATTTATATTTTTCTGTCACAAAGCGTACACTGATATTTAGCCCTCCACTCTTGTGTACAGGTTAAACAGTCCCTACACATAAAGTTGTCTTTCTAAAATGATTATCAACATTTACCGGAAAAGTTAGTTGTGCCTATACATACTTGCAAAAACTGTACTCTCTAAATGGTGTCAAGTATAAAACTGTGCCAGCTATAAAAAAATCGGTGACTAACATTAGATGGCACACCTCTTTTGCCGAGTAGAGGGGAGAATTATTTTGTTCGCAACACTCCCCCGTTTTGCACCGCCTCTAGATCAAGTAGATAACACCGTGTGTTGAAAAATGACAAGTACTATGTCGACAATGTTGCGTTCAGTGACATCCAGCGATGACAAGCACACACCAGGGTGATAGGAAACCATTTCCAGATGACAACCTGAAGCATGCACTCTAGTACTGTGTGTATATTTTACCGGGGCAATCCTTATATAACATGTTTGGTATCTGTAGCCCGACATATTCATGGAACGGTCAGACAATATTTTATTTTAAATATTTAAAAAAATATATTGCAAAATAAAAAATAAAAAACCCCTAAGAAAACAAACGATGCACGACTTAACAGTTTGTTCATTAAAATATTAACATTTAAAGACTGGATGTAATAGCATGTAAAAGAGAAATAGGTAAATAAGTTTATTTAATTAATTTACTCATTTGAATTATAGAATATATATTATAGAATAACTTTACAAATATATGGTTATAAACTTAAATTGTGATATGTATGTAAACATAATTATGTACCTTTATTATATTTGTACAAGTATATACATATATATACTTTATGTTTTGACTTTACACACACACACACACACACACACACACACACACACGCACACACACACACACATACATACATACATACATACATACATACATACATACATACATACATACATACATATATATATATATATATATATATATATATACACACTCAACAACAAAAGTTTAGCTAATGTTAAAAGAAATGGCATAACATTTATAAATTAACCTATTTTTATTAATTAGTATTCACATCCGAAATGTTTACCATTTACAAACAACACAAACTCATCAACCTTTGCCTTATCACAACAGGAGGACCTGGTTTATTCAACCAACTAATTTTGAGGGTAGAATGATGGAAATACATAGTAAAAAGGTCTCAAGGTCCTCGCCCCCGCCCCCGTCTCGTACGCTTGTGTATATCACTAGAAAAGGAAGGGGGTGATGACCTTATACTAGGCTTTCCCTCACAAATGACAGCCGTGTAGATAGTCATCCTTCATTAGCTGAGGATATAAATACAACTGCCGTGTTTATAGCTATTGCTGTGAAAAGACCCTTACGAAAGTACAAAGAAGGCAGTCGGCAGTACACATCAAGAGGAGAAGTGGTCAGAACGACGGGAAACCGTTCAAACGGCCTTGCGTATTCTACAATACTGTTTTACATTAGATTGAAGTCAGTTCGTATTAGTACTGTTGAACTTGAAATGCATTATACCCCATTAACTGAAGTCGGTACATATCATTACTGTTGACCTTAAAGTGTATTATATTCTTTTAGATAAAGTCGGTAATATTATTACTGTTGAACTTAAGGTGTATTATATCCCATTTGATTGGAGTCGGTACATATTCATTATTACTCTTGAACTTACAGTGTATTATATCCCATTAGATTAGAGTCGGTATATATCCCAGGGCCGTAGCTAGGATTTTTTGTTTGGGGGGGGGGGGGGGGGGGGGGGGGGGGGGGGGCAACTGAGTAGTTAATAGTCTAAAACTCCTTAAACAGTTAAGAAGAGAATTTTCTTTAAGCTTCTATAATGCTTTCCGGATTTTTTTCTAGCTACGGCCCTATATCCGTTATTGTTGTTGAACTTAAAGTGTGTTATATTTTATTGAATCGAAGTCTGTTCATATTCGTTATTACTATTGACCTTAAAGTGTATTATATCCCATTTAATTGGAGTCAGTTCATATTCGTTATTACTGTTGAACTTAAAGTGTATTATATCCCATTTGATTGGAGTCGGTTCATATTCGTTATTACTGTTGAACTTAAAGTGTATTATATCCCATTAGATCGGAGTCGGTTCATATTCGTTATTACTATTGACCTTAAAGTGTATTATATCCCATTTAATTGGAGTCAGTTCATATTCGTTATTACTGTTGAACTTAAAGTGTATTATATCCCATTTGATTGGAGTCGGTTCATATTCGTTATTACTGTTGAACTTAAAGTGTATTATATCCCATTAGATCGGAGTCGGTTCATATTCGTTATTACTGTTGAACTTAAAGTTTATTGTATCTCATTAGACTGGAGTCGGTACATATTCGTTATTACTGTTGAACTTAAAGCGCCGCCGTTCCCCGCCGACGCGGACGTTTTGATGGACGAGTCTTTAATCACCCAGGCCTCGAGCCAGTCTCCTAATAGAAACTTTAGAAAACATTTTGCCTGCGTGTCATTTCACCAAATTAAAAACACATTTCCGTACTTGACGCAAACAGACAGAGAAGCCAGTTCCGATGCGAGGGTTTTGTCAGAAAGTTTAGGATGTCAACGAACACATGCCTGTGTAGTTCAATGTAGAATACTACTGTGAAATCTCTTGTTTTCGCGGTGGTCTAAATTTCGTGTAATTCGTGGAGTAGTGCAGTCAACAAATTTAAGAACCCAACGAAAACAAAATACGTTTGTACATATAATACAAATTTGTAATACTACCTTTTCGATCCACGAATTTAAGTACCCATCGAAATGTGTTTTCTTGCAAAACCACGAAAATGTAAGCCCACGAAAATAAAGGATTTCACAGTACACGTAACTGCGCAACATTTACAGCAATAATATTTACTATGGGGATAGTAGAGAACGAGTTGGTGGTGGATTAAGCTATTTTGAAAATTAAATAAAAGGAAAAATGTTTTAAATTATTTTTCGGAAAACGTTTTAAATGCTTTTTGTAAACCGTCTTTATCTGTCAAATGTTGGATGTTTTGACTGAGATTTCTGATAGCAAAGCTATTTTACAAGCCAAATTAGTTTAGAAATATATTAATGAATATGTAGCACAAAAATACCCATCGGCTATTGGGTGTCAGAAAAGGTAAGCATATTAAGAATAGAATTTATATAATTATGTAAAAGGTATTTACTAAAATAATATTTTAACCAATATATATTGTACGCATTGTTTAAAATGTGTTTATTGTGTTTATATGTCACCTGTTAATCACTTCGGACTAATGTTCTGATATAATATACTACCTGTTTAACAGTTGAACTGTTTTGTACTTATTAAATTATGTTTTGTTAACATTTTAATACAATTTGCTTAAAAATCTATTACTTTCGCAAATAACGCATTTAGTGCAATAAAAACTTAACAAGTAACAAAACATTTGACATTTAATATTCATATTTATCAATGATAATTTTTTAATGTCACTGTGCTGAATTATTACTTACACGTTTATGTTACTAAAATACACACCACACAAACACGCCCATGCATAACAATATACACACATTCACACACAATTAATAATGATGCTGTATATATACAGCATATCTTATTCCAGTTATAACAACATCATATACATCGCAAGGTGTTTTGTAAGTTAAAAACATATAAACGTATCATTACACACTTACACACTTACACACACACACACACACACACACACACACACACACACACACACACACACACACGTGTATTTGCTTCAAAGGAAAAGTTTATATATAATAAATAGTTAACAAAAACTATTTAATATATTCTACAAAACGAAGTAATTTTAAATACATGTATATAAATTAATAGTACACGTACTTTGAAATATGTGTTTTACAAGTTAAATTTAGACATTACCTGTATTTCAATTACTAGAAGTAATTTGTTTCCATTTGCACCTCAAGACAACTATATTTAAATTTATTTAGATCCCACAGAATGTCTGTATGTGTCTAACATATTATTTACAAAAACGTCGTTAATTAAATACCAAATATATACAATACAATGATGCTACATCGACGCGTCTGTTGATTATAATACAATACATTTATGTTCTAATATTTACAGAGTTCTAGTAATAGTTTTGTTTTAATTTACGTTTTTAAGACGTGATATTATATACTGTATAAAATAAAATATAACGATTAAATAATGGTCTATGTCAGGTAACATATTTTCACCTAGATGAGATTGGATATATATCATAGAGATTAAAGGATATAAAAAGTTAAATTTTAATTACTTCTCAGTTTCCTAGAGGCCCACCAGATTATAGTTATAGTATATTTACTAGATCCGCAGATAAAATGTTATGGCCAATCCGTGTTCATATTTCAAACAACATATGTATTTTCAACACAATACAATTAATAATAATAATAATAATAATAAAAATAATAATAAAAATACATGTTGTAATATATAGATATATAAAATAATTTACTTACTTAATCCTCTTCGTGTGCGGTCACACATAATTTCTATATATTAATAACCTTAAGGTTTTTAAGTTCAGTTTAATTGTATTGTAGAAATATATTTTCTATAATTATAATTGTGTTTCATGAAAATCCATAATATCTCGATGAGGAGAAAACGTTTAAATGTTTCATCGATATAACTGAGCCACTTCCATCTATAGACTAGTAGTTAAAACACTGGTATTAAAATATAATGGGATTATAGAAAAACATATTAAACACTTTGTTTGATCTTAAACACTTAATTATTATTTAATACAGACCACTAATAAACTGGAAGATATTAATTTGCAGACGGATACAATTTAAAAGGGTATTATTCTGAATTACAGTATGTATGTGGTATTTAAATCCTGCTTTTGGGTATTCTCTGTACACCAGTATCAAATAATTAATTTAGATACGTTCCAGAAATTTCAATCGGTGGTGGAGCGAAGGGAAGTAGATAAGCGGGATGTAAAGGGAGAGAGTGGAGAGGACAGGGTTGGGACGCACCATACATCTGATTAACATAAAAACACTAAATTAAACATCTAGGTTCCGAATTTACAAAGTCTGTTTATGTCTTACACGCCTGTAACTACATACATTTACAACCCTTAAACACCTGCGTTTTAAAAAACAGGTTTCGTAAATTCGGCCGCTAGATTTGGCATTAATTATTTCTAGAAAATATTTCCATAAAATAATATTTTGAAGCTTTCTACTCCATCCACGCTTAATGGTATTACGAATGGTTTTCGACATCAAAATCATGATAAAATATTACAAATATTTAAACATTGTTAATTTGTTTTTTTCTTTTGAAAATGTATGACTCAATCTTCGCAAATATGCCTTCACAGGAATATTATTAATACGGACAAGAAAAAGTAAATAAAATTGTTTAAAATACTTCGGGAATTGCAGTCAATGATGAAATCAGCCCATTTTGCTAAGTAGCAATGTGGGATTTTTTTTTCCACGAAGACGGTATAAGCCATACCATATGGCCATTTTATTTTCTAACATTTGACGCTCTGTGAACAAACATAAATAAACGAAGAGTCGTTGCTGTCTTTTTCTCCAGTGATAGACGTCAGCTTCTTTGACTTTGTTACGTTAACGTTCAGGCCGAATACCAGACTCTAGAAAATACTACAACACATTCACGTTCACGGTTCGTTGCCTAGGGAATAACAAACGTAAAAAAAAGAACGAGTTTACGCGTTTAATATGTTCACATAAATACAGACACCAAGTTCACAAATATTTTGACAAGAATGTCACAAAACTTAATGATTTGTACAAAAAATATGACACTTTTTGTCACAACAGCGGAAATAAGATATTCACTGTAGATATGTTTGTGTAATTAAAAATACACTTATCTTTGGATATGCTTTTTTCGAGGCAAATAAATACACAAAAAATATAACGATAACGAAGTTTCCCAAGCGCAAAATCAGTTCGATTCCCACTATTTGGTGGTCTTTTTCTCCTGCTAGCAGTTAAATACAGACACTCGTTATAAAGCCAGGAACAACGATACTGACTATAAAACCCAGTCCACGGGTAGTTTGTAATTTTATAAATTCTCACCACTGAACGCGTCCCTCACTTACCGTTTCCGCAGATGTTGAAGTTTGTAAACAAATCCACCGTAAACCTACATACAGCGGCGGTTTGAACAGTCGAGGATGGGTGGAGGTTCGCTGGGAAATCATGGGGCCACATCCGCTAAGTTAATACAAGGGAAATGCCCGGAGTCTTAAAAAAATCTTTAATAAATTTTTCCCCACAGGCCCCGGAATACCACCAATCCGTACCAGCGCGCGCGTGTGTGTGTGTATATATATTATTATATAATACACGACACTCTAGTTCACACATCAAAGCTTGTCGAGACTTCTTGGGTTGGTGAGCAACTCACGAAGTATCCGCCACACCTGTTTGGCCGCATTGTCCATAGCCGATGTAGATTTTCCTTTGAACAAGTCGACGTTGGGTAAGAAGTAGTGAGGACAGCGCCTGTTCTGTAGGCACGAGATGAGCTGGAGGAGGATGCCGTTGATGCGGTCTCCCAGGCACGTGTCGTCCCACTCCACCTCGCGGGGGTGCTTCTCGCACTCGTACAGCAGCAGAGTCTTCATGTGGTAGCACATGATGGGCTGGCCCGGCTGGTCGAGGTGGCGGTCCCGCAGAGCCTTCAGGATGCTGAGACACTTCCTGCGGCACCCCCCGTACAGGAGCCGGTCCTCCGCGTACCTGAAACTCATCACCCACGCGTCCCCCTCCGCCGCCGACTGCTTGTCCTTCATGTAAATACTCTCTTTGGACAACAAGTCGAATCCCTCGGTCTTCACTTCGGCGACTAGGTTAGGGTTGGGCCAGGGGACGTGGGGGACCGGCCAGTGCGCGGCAGATCTACACCATATACCGCCACACCTGAAGGCGGGTGTGATCTGCACCACATATCGTTCTTTAATCCTCAGCTTCACCTCCGTTGTGTCTGGAATCATTTTCACCACATCCCGATAGCTGCATTTGTCCACAGCCTGGGCCATTAAAGTCTGAAACCGGGATCGAATCTTCCTCGCGGACAAATACCCCGACGCCGTTATGAATTCCACCCATAAAGACATAGACCGTTTCCTACCGTCACTTAATTTTAACACGGCACAACCGGGTATCGTCCCGTCGTCCACGAAATTGAACACACCCATCTGGTTGAGGTAAAGGACGACTTCAAACTCCGAGGGAGACACGACCTCGAGTCCCTCATATCTAGAGTTCACCTCTGTCAAGGAGGAGATGAACCTGGGCTCCTGCACCTCCACCTCCTTCAAAACGTCCTGGACAACTTTACACACCTCTCGGATAGTCTTGTTGACGCTTCCTTTTCGGGTGGACACCCTCTCGTTGTAATACTTGTTCAGCTGAAAGAGCAGTTTCGACTGGGCAGCCATCATGTCGGGGCCGGATCCTTCAAGGAGCATCTTAGACCTTAGGCAATTAAGATCAATAATGTAAAAAAAAAAAGAATGTATCTTCAAATAAGTAAACTTGTTACCCCTGGCAGCGGAGCCTGGATACAAAACACTGACTGGTTTGTTTACAGTTTACGAAGATGCAGTCACCCAAACACTCCAGACAGCACTATGTTTGCTGGCTGAATCGGTCGGCATCGGTTTTTTTTATCCGGCTAGTCTAAACATCGTTTTGTGTTCAGGCCTCCCGTAAGACGTCTTACTGTAAACGAAAGTTCTCTCTATTCTTTGCCACTAAAGAGCGCAATTCGCCGTGTCCTCATTATGATTGTCTCAACAGTATTTATTAACTCTCAAGTAGTTCCGAGTCGGCCTCGGTGTGTCATCAGTGCCAGAGACCTGTCCATCACTGCTAGGTGGGCGTCTGCTACAAAATAATCCATCCGTAGCTATGCACCAATGAGAAAATTCAGCATTAGCGTGTTTTCATGGTTAGAGTCGCATAACGCGATCATAAACATGCTTCTTAATGCGATACGTGCTCCGCCCCAAAAGCTTTTACGGCTCCGCCTTCTCAGCCACAGAACTCCGCCTATATGCGACGTTGTCATTGCTGACCCCGCCTCCCTCATCAAACGCAAATTAGTGTTCTCAGTGTGATCGTAGTTCCGGATCACCGCTCTTCGCTTAGTTTGGCCACAACCACAGCTCTCGTCTGTGGAGGCTGACGGGGCACTAAAATACTCACAAAATGATTTCCTCAAAACACCGGGATGTTACTTCTTTCTGGTTTCGGTTAGGAATTGTTTGAGTGCTTTTCGTTGTAGCGAATTAACGCAGTTATGTGTTTCAATTTTCCACAGTTCATGTAGAAATTGTATTAAAACCAGTGACATTTAGGAGCATCTGGTGTCTTGAGGTGAATCCATGTGCCTGCTACTCGGGGGGGGGGGGGGGGGGGGGGGGGGAGAGAGGAGGTGGCGCTAATTGTTAATGTAAAAATCTGCTGAAATTTCGGTGCCAACAATGTTTTTAATATTTATGACTAAATTCACAGTAAATTTGTAAAATGTTGTACTTTTTAATTTAAAATTAAAATTAAATGTTAACAATAATTTTTCTTTACATTAGAACCAAATCCAAAATGTGAAGAAAGCGAGTTTTTGCATGCTGGGTTAGACCTACTCTACAGGGTGGATATTGATTTTAATTCGATAAGGAATCATTTTAGGTGGGAATAGACCAACATTATGAAGTAAAACCTGTTTATTACCTTCATCTTAAATATTTAGAAACTAAAAGCTTCATAAACAAATGATGTCTGTTTATTATTTTACAAAAAATATATTTTTAATAGTAATGGTAGCTTTGGTGGTGGTGGAGTTAGTTGTATTAGTAATAGTAGTAGTAGTAATAGTAGTAGAAGTAATAATAGTAGTAGTTGTAGTAATAATAATAGTAGTAGTAATAGTAGTAGCAGGCCTTGTAGAAGTAGTAATAATAGTAATGCTAATAGTTAAGCCTAGTAGTAGTAGCAGCTGTAGTAGTAGTAATAGTAGTAGTGATGGTGGTGGTGGCAGTAATAGGAAAAGTAGAAGTAATAATAAAGATAATATCGCAAACAATAAAAAATGTTCTTATTAATAATAATAATTTACTAACAAAACATATTTCTACGACTACTATTAATTCTCGGCTCATCTGCAACCAATTTTTTAACTGGTAATTCTTCGCATACTCCCAACTCTACCACCGTGCGTAACCTGACGTGAGCAGCGCCACACCGTACGGGTGCCGGTGTCAGCCGGACGACGTCGCATACCGCGAACACCTAACGCGACCAACGGATCGGACTAAGACGAAAAATAACAAACAGGACTACGTACGAAAATAGTCTTGTAGTCGTTCACAGTCTGCCAGAAGATTTTGTTTTGATCCCACCAATTAAAGAGCCGTGCGTAACGCACTTCGTATATCCCATACGGCGCCGACTGGTTCGGTCGAGTAGGTCGGAACAGCTTGATCCGTCAACACGACCAACAGAGGGCAGGCGCGGCGAGTGAGGGACCACGGGTCTTATTTCAACATGAAACAAGCCAGTAGAAAAATACATTTGCACTAGCTACAGTGTGCTTAAATATAGGTTTTGTTTGCTTCATCACATTCAGATGTGACAGATTCTATTACATGTCTTAGTTTTGATGGCTTTCTGTTTCTCATGGGCCTAGTGTAATGTTATAGCTACTGTGGTAAGAAAGGACTTATTTTTAATGTGTACCAAAAGCAATAGAAACTTAAATAGGTAGAGGGATTTGTGGAACAATTTAAAAAAAATAAAAGTATAGATATATTATATTAAATTTGGCTTTTAAACTGTGAGCACAAATGTGTTATCGTTTACTATAAGTGTCCGAATCCAGGCAGTCAAAATCAACATGGATTTGTAAAGAGAGGTTGAATCATAATAATATTTTTTTCTATAGTATTCAAAAGTACACTAACATGTATTAAATATATGGTTAAATCTTCCACAGAAATATCAAGCTGACAATTGTAAACATGTACCCCGCTAAAACCAATAAATGCATTATATTCATTTGCTACACACTTGATTTTTTCAGGGAACATCGAATTTCGGAGGAGATGGGTGGTTGCATCTCCAGCACCATCGTCTTGGATTCACACTTACAGTCTAGACCGAATATTTCTGTCTCTGTAAAGTTTTGTTTCATGTTATATATTTATTTTTAATGATTCGTCTATTTTATATTTATATCTTATGTTCAATCAATGAACATAAGATATAAATATATAATAGACAAATCATTAAAAAAATAAATATAAAACATGCAATAAAGCTTTACAGGTTCAGAACTATTCGGTCTACTTCAAGTCCTTCGGGAGCAGTTCTTATGGTTAAATTGATGAAATAAAGCTAATTGACACAATTAATGAACTGAATTGAATTAACCTCGCAAACATTTCTAGTAGTCTAAACCGGCCTCATTGGCGTCGTGGTTAAGCCATCGGGCATAAAGATGGTAGGTACAGGGTTCGCAGCTCGGTACCAGTTCCAACCCAGAGCGAGTTTTAACGACTCAATGGATAGGTGTTAGGCCACTACACCATCTTCTCTCTCACTAACCATCAACAATTAACAACTAACCCACTGTCCTGGACAGACAGCCCAGATAGCTGAGGTATGTGCCCAGGACAGCGTGCTTGAACCTTAATTGGATATAAACACGAAAATAAGTTGAAATGAAATGAAACAGTAGTATAAATAAAATAGGCATAGGAACCATGCCCCCCAATTACGCCTCTGCCCCCAACATCTTTTATGTCTGCCTGTCACCCCATAACCTGACTCATTGACAGTGTGGGTGCCGTCCCCAATATATAACCGTGGATACGCCAATTCCTACGTACCCAACATTCTACTTCATCGGTCCTGATAAACAAACAAAAAACAAACAGATAAACGATCGAACAAACAAACAAACAGATAAACACTTACCTCTATTGATATATCCACTCAGCTTTTGAGGAACATAGTGCAAGAGAACAGCACGGTAGTTTTGTATGCACAGATGTTTCAAATTTACATACACTTAAAATAAATATGCTTATAAATGTCAAACAGCGATTCTGTTCGCACATTTTTGAAATTAAACTATGTTCAGAGGAATGTGCGTAGTATCGCTTTGACATCAGTAAGCATATTAAATCGTCAACGCATTGTTGACGTCACGTCAAAGGATTGTTGACGTTTTCATGGTAAGGTTCTCGGCAATTTTCGTAACTTCAAAGTTTCAAAATACCATTGGAATGTGCATCTCCAGACCCTTACCCTGGATCCGCGCCTGACAGGGAATAAAAGTAGAGCAGGAGTATGTACAGTAATCATCCATTGTCCGTCACCGGCAGGATTGATGATGAAAAAGGTATTAAATAAATATTCGTGCACTGAAATAGCAGCCAGTTCTTTGTCAAATTCAAAATGTAATGTCACGTCTTAACCTGTCGGTCATCCTGACTGAATGTTTTAATAATAAACCAAAATAGTAGTAAATAAAATTATTGGGATGCATTTTTTGTTTCGGTGTGATAAGAGTATTTAATTCAAGGTAGCATCGTTACATTTTACAAGACAAATTAGTATGTTGGTCATTATGTAGCTCTAAGTGAATGTATCTTAAAGCTGCAATCTCGCTGTTTATATATACATGTATATATATTATTTAACCATTTAGAATTGACCAAGATTTTCATCTACTTTGGCGGATAGTCTATGGAATATATACAAGAAAGAAAAGTAGCTTTAGCATAATTTTAAGGGGATTCATAATTTAGCTGTTTGCTCAATTTGTTGAGCTTTGAATAATGTAAAGCATTTGTTTAAATACGTATAGAGGAATGTCCGAGTAACTCTCCATTCCTGAAAAATAATGGAGACGAGGCCTGCTAGAGAATGGAGAGTTATTAGGATATTCCCCTACTTAAAATACACCACTAAATAATAACTTTATGCAAATATATGTTAGTATGGAGTTTAACTCTAGTAATTTTGGTGGGTTAATTAAGTAGGGTTTCATCTCTCCATTACTGAAAATAATGGAGCATTGAGACAATACTGTGACGTCACAGGTGTATTTAAAAAATATATTCTGCCATAACTTTGGAAAATACTCGATTCTGATTGGCCAGTGACCTTAAATCATAGGTTATTAATAATGCAGAACCACCTAACATTTAATTAGGCCGCTTTACTCGCGTGTGAATACAACGCGGTATTTACAAACATGTCAGCCGAACAAAGGGGCGCCTTTGACATCCAAAACGCTTCAGGAAGTTTTTGATATAAATTCAGACTGGTTTGAAGAAGAAATGTATGTAGAGTTGCCAGAAAAAGAAAAGAATGAAAGTAAGTACACAAACTGCAGTTTTAACAAGAAGAAATGGAAAAATAGCTGTGTAATACTCTAGCCTAGTTATAGCAGACGATCGAATTTTGTTTGGGAGGGATGTGGGGGTGATTTATTAAATTTCAAACAAACGTATTATTTATTCTTGTTTATGGAGTTTCCTTTATATATGTTAATAAAACAGACAAGATTAAATATTAGTACCAAGTTCTACGGTCGTATGTATTTATTCATTATGTTTTTATACTGTCAACAAGTGTTGACATTTCAACATTATGCACATAAACAAAGTGGAACTATGCTGCCTGTACACTCCTATTCCCTCCGTGTATTAAAATAGTTCTAACTTTGAATACGTTTTAATCGTGGTAGAATAGAGATAAACATACTCTGATCTCCTAAATATTATGTAGCTACTGTGCAACATGAATGTAAGTACCCACTTTATTTTCAAAATTATAAATCGCATCTATCGCAAAACAACTTACTACAAGATCGCTTTTAATCCCCTTAGAGCAAACTGTCTCTTATTTACTACAATGGGAACAAATAGGAAAATAAAGCGCGTTCCTGTGTTGCAGATGTATATAAATTAAAACAATTACACAGATTCTTTAATTATGCAATGCAATTTTATAGGTGATCTTTAAGTAAATATTAATTACCAAATATATAAATGAAGCTACAAAAGCAAGTACAGTATCCATTATTATACACGACGATCTTTATTTTGATCTCTATTGGTATGCACAATTATGGTTTGGGTTTTTTGTTGGGTTTTTTATATTTATTTTATTTTAATTACCTGGGGCCTAATCCACAAAGGTCTCTTAGGCTCTGCTAGACAACCAAGCATCCTCTTTGCAAGTCTTTTAGCATTGCACTACGAGATCACAAAGTTGCGAGAGTTTAGTGATTTAGAGTATATCTGTCTTTTAATGTCTGAACCTAACGTTGCGTTCTTTACAGTCAAAACCTCTTTTTTATATTTTACTATTTTATAACGTCGAAGATTGTTTTTATATACGGTACATGAGAGTGTTAATGTTTGACACCCAATAGCTCATGATTAATACATCAATGTTCTCTAGCAATTAAACAAAGCAAACGTTAACTCATATTTATTTATTAATTGGCCTATGCACTTTTACTGCTATGTTTGTTTATTTTGTGTTTGTATAAGGCGACGTGTTAAAGTCGCGGACCCTAGTTTCAGACAGTGAAAATGGACATACGATTCGTTAATCTACAAATGTATAAAGTTACAATGAAGTGAAACAAGATTTTTTTTATGTTGAATCGGGGAAATACCATCTCAAAATAGACTAGAACTCATCTCTATAACTTTACTTCTCAGACGTACGTGCGTTTCTTCAATTATGAAACGTGCCTAAATCTGTTTTGGATATAGGCACGTCAATAAAGTTGAAAGAAAGAAACAATTATGAAAATTACAAACACCACGATGACCAGAAACACTCGGATGTATGCAAATTAATAATCTAAACAATGCAATTTAAGTAATGTCTGGTTTCAATAATCAAAAACGGCTGTAATGGTGAACAACATGTCATAGTGTGACATACTTTAGTTATTAAACACGACAGCGTATTTTTCACTTTTAAAGCCGTTTCCGATAGTTGATATCAGACCTTACTTATATTTTATTGTTTAGAATATCCATTTCCGTACATCCCAAATGTTTATGGTCATCATGGTGTTTGCAATGCCACGAAATTAATGTTTTTCATAATTCTAAAAATGCACGTGCTTCTGAGAAACAACGAGCTGTAGTCTAGTTTTGAGGGAATTTCCCTCTTTCAACGTCACAGATTCGTTTCACTCTATTGCAGTTTTATTCAGATGTGTTACAGGTTTGCTGATTAACCAAACTTAAATCTTTTTTCTATGGGTCTGCGACTTTAATTATCGTCTCTCAGTAAACAATGTTCTTCTGAAGACAAAACAGTGTATTTAATACAATAATGCATACCGCTAAACATAATTTATATTTTTCAACATCATCTTTAGTAAATAAACAAAATATTGAACAAAAATCTTCACAAAAGAATTTTCTGTCGGAAATCTGAGCTTAACTTTCTTAAACGTTGTAAAAGAAAATTAAAATGCTTGTTAGAATCGGCCAGGAAAGCAATACC
>NC_054704.1:36064316-36136816 GCF_016097555.1 Gigantopelta aegis | reverse complement strand
GATCATGCAAACTTTTTTTTAGTGTTCCTTAATAATATATGAAGAATACTACATGAGTGGCCGTTAGATACCATTTATTTACGAGTTGTTTTAAAACATATCTAACGAGCGAAAGCGAATAAATAAATAAAAGAAAGAAAGAAATACAGATATGAGTACATTTCTACGCAAATTGATAGCGACCAGCCAGTGACGTTACCGGTTCTAGCTAACTTCTTTGAAGTAAAGTTTTGTAAATAAAATAGGCCGATCATAAATACGGTATTTTTCTGTCAAAAATATTCTGACAGTCATTATTAAATTTAAAGGTACAAGTAAAGATCATACGAATAAAATTAATGTATTGACATAGAACAAACTGAACAAACAACTGTTGATGAATGTTTTCACTGTTTTCACCTCCCATGTACCAATCCCCCAAGCTACTGTCAGATATAGTAGTCATGTATCTATGTGATACGTTTTACTTCGAGTCATAGCTTGTTTGTACGTAGTATGCAATAATAAAAACCCATTACTTCTTATACATTATACAAATACACATTTACTTATCTTGTATGCATATGTCTAAGAATATAATATTATACTATCTGTTAAAGTTCAAGTTTAGTTTGTTTAACGACACCGCACGAGCACATTGATTTATTAATCATCGGCTAATGGGTGTCAAACACTTGGTAATTTTGACGTTTAATTTAGAGAGGAAACCAGCAACCTTGTTTCCATTAGTAGCAAGGGATCTTTTATATGCAACATCCCACAGACAAGATAATAATAATAATAACTTTATTTAATGAGGGTGATAGGTTTAGCACAAGCTAATCTTCCACTTGGCCCTCAACAATACATTGAAATACTGGAAAAGAAAATACATATATACTAAGTACTATACTATTATAATAATGCATACATACATATTGACTAGAGAAATCTTACATTTAACAGACATCTGTTAGTTGTGTAATATTGACACTAAAGTCTCAAAACTAAAATTATTATATAGAATAAAAATTAATCAGCCAAATAAACATCCATGAGATATTGTTTCAGGCTGGATTTAAAAGTTCGCAACTGACTTCTGGTGTCTAATATCAAGGGGTATTGTATTCCATATCTGAACACATGAGTAACTGAAGGATTTTTTTATATAGTTCAGTATGAGGCCTTGGTAGCTGAAGTTTGTTTTTGTTAGAGGATCTTAGGTTATAATTACAGGTTTCAGATATTGGGGTAAGGAGAGATGTAATGTATTCTGAGGAGAAGCCATTTAGTGCTTTATATACCATTATGCCGATGTGGTATTTTATTCTGTCAGAGAAAGGTAAAATATTTAGTTCCCTGAACATGTCTTTAGATGGAGTTATTAATGGTTTGTTTAAAATTATTCTCATTGCACGTTTTTGCATTTTTAGAATTTGAACCACTCGTTCCTTAGCACAGTGTCCCCAAACAGTAGCAGCAAAGTCGAGAATTGGAACAACGTATGCATTATAGAAAACTGTTTTGGCAGCTTGATTTAAGTATATATTAAGTCTCCTGAGAAGTGAGATAGTCGAGGCCAATTTTGAAATCACTTTTCTAATGTGTACTGTCCAGGTCAGTGACTCATCTATATAAACACCAAGTACCTTTTGCGATTTTACTGCATTAAGTTTTTCATTGTTTAGTGTAATTTGTATTGAGTGCTGCCTGGCTATTTTGTATGTTGTACTTACTAACATACAAGTTGTTTTCTGAAGATTAAGATAGCACACACCACTGCCTTTGACATACCAGTCGTGGTGCACTGGTTAGAACGAGAATGAGCCCAATGGGCCTACTGACTGCGATCGATCCTAGACCGACCGCGCATCAGCCGAACGTTTTACCACTGGACTACGTCTCTCTTTTATGCTATCTGTATGCAACAGATAATAATTATAACAGCAACAAAATTTAGAGTTCAAAGGGCATAATATTTAAGTGTTTTGGAAACAGTATGCGTGTATTCAGCCCCTCAGCAGATCAGTACAATTTGTGGTATCTGTTATCAGACGACAGATCATTAAAGGGCGATGATTGCGTTAATGAAGTCTACAGTTGGAGTCCCACGGGCCGCGCGGTATTAACCGCGTTATGGCTTCCGTTTCCTCAGATCCCTCCTACAGTATCAGGTCTATCTCCGGCTGAAGATTAGTCCCCCTTTCTTACAAACGAGAAGAAATTGGAGTGTGAAAGCTTTCTGACATAACCCCAATTATTGACTTTCTGATCTCGGTGGAGAGACGTACTTAATCTAAATAATGTTCAATTAGTCCGTGCGAGGAGTCCGGTTATCCCCCGTTCCGCCAGAGGGCGTTATGGTCCACTTGAAGCAACCTTCAATTGTCATCTTTGGCACTGGCAGATTTAACGAGATTTATTCCAGGTACATGTACATGATAAAATAAATCATTCTTAATGATTAGCAGCAATGTTTGGCTTTGCTTATGCCAAGAGCAGTGATCGACATCTGGTTTGTTTAACTTGGCTGAATTTTAAGGCTGGTAGGCTCTGGGTACGTATCTCAGTACCGGTCCCACCGACTTTCCTTTCAAGAACTATAAGTATATATTATGTATATGTATTAAACCATGTCCTGGACAGTCAATACATATATTCCTAGCAGGGCCGTATTTACCTTATAACAACTGGGATGCAGTATAATACCATGAAACAAGGTATTGCCTAGCAAGACAAAAAAACCCACTTCTAGACTGTTTCTTTTCTTTTTCCCCCTTTCTTTTCTTTTTGTTTTTTTGTTGTTGTTGTGTTTGTTTGTTTGTCTTTTGGAGTGAGGACAACTGACCCTACTAATTAAGTGCTTGAATTGGATATTAACCAAACACTAATTAAGATGATATTTTTAATATTATTTAACGACGCACTCTACACATTAAAAGCCCCGTTATATGGCGTCTGACATATGGTTAAGGACTACAGAGATAATTAGAGAGAAAACCTGCTTCCGCAACGCCACTGACGCCATATAACCGTAAATGAAATGTGTTGAGTGCGTCGTTAAATAAAACATTTCCTTCTTCTTTCCGCCACGCCATGGACTACTTTTTTCGAGAATAGCAACAAGGGATCTTTTATATGTACCATCCATCAGGCATGATAGCACATACCACGGCCTTTGTTGCACCGGTTGTGGGGCACTGGCTGAAACGAGTAAAAGCCCAATGGGCCTACCGACGGCATCAATCCTAGACCGACCGCGCATCAATCGAGCGCTTTACCACGAAGCTACGTCCCGCCCTTGTGAATTGATTTGTCAATTTTCTATCGTATGTTTTGCGAAGAAATTATGCGATATATTTTGACCTACTGCGTATCACAGTGCACATTCGGTACCACCCCCACCCCCAAAAAACACACACAAAAGAAGCACAAAAAAAGAAAAGAAAAGCACAGCAAAAAAGAAAGAAAGAAAAAATCATCATGGATCATCATTTTGTAAATAATTTGTGAATATTATCGTGGCTTTGTTGAATTTTACTTAGATCATATCGAATACAAGTAAACAGTTCTAAATACACCACCATGTTACTTTCGTAGGAAAAACATATAGCTGTACTTCAGTAAAGAAGTTTTAATAAATCTGTATTATACAGTTCCTGTTGATAGGTTCTTGTTTCTTAAAAAAATATACCACTTACAGATATCCTAAGAGTTTTATATGTGTCTGTAGTCGAACACAGCCCAGTAACGATGCATTTTCCTCCTATATTAAAGCTCCGGTTGACAGACGATAACGTTAAAGTAGTTTTTTCTTTCGGCAAACCATTTTACTAAGTATTGTAATAAAGATTATCTTCTGTACCGGCGTATTCAGCCGGCTTTATGAGAATGTCTCCTATAAAAAGCACACAAAATAAATAAAGAACAAACTATGTACGTGGAAATTGTGTCATCTTTAAAGTATTGAATAAACCCGTATCAAGTTGATAGCGCCGCAGAGACAGACACAGAGGTGTAATGACAGAATAAAGATCGTGGGTGGCCCACCCACCGCTACAATAGGCTCCCACTTGATCCTCCCTGCTGAATTATTTTATTTGTCCGTCCAGTGACGAGGCTAAATCCGCGGTAATACGTATCAATTATACACTGTGCGGTTTGGTATTATTACGCCGACACGCGGCAGACGGGACGAAACGACCAGACGATAATAATGAGTCAGCCATGCATCGCAATTATGAACAAACTGAAATATTCAGATACACGTTAAACCTGTTTATTAAATCCTTTAACATCGCGGTCTTTATATAATGAATTTTATTTTACATGCACGTACATAATTTTAAAAAACTCCGATAAGATGTTCTTCTAAGGTCGTAACTAGCAGAGGTAGTTAATAATAGTCCAGTAATCGATTATAATGTTATAATTGACAATTTATCGGTTTGGGCCTCCCTTCCAATAATTGATTATAATTTTTATAATTGACAATTTGTCGGTTTGGCTCTCCCATTGTGATGATCAAAGAAAAAGAAAGAAATGTTTTATTTAACGACGCACTCAACACATTTTTCTTTATTGTTATATGGCGTCAGACATATGGTTAAGGACCACACAGATTTTGAGAGGAAACTCGCTGTCGCCACTACATGGGCTACTCTTTCCGATTAGCAGCAATGGATCTTTTATTTGCGCTTCCCACAGGCAGGATAGCACAAACCATGGCCTTTGTTGAACCAGTTATGGTTCACTGGTCGGTGCAAGTGGTTTACCCATTGAGTCTTGCGGAGCACTCACTCAGGGTTCGGAGTCGGTATCTGAATTAAAAATCCCATGCCTCGACTGGGATCCGAACCCAGTACCTACCAGCCTGTAGCCCGATGACCTACCACGACGCCACCGAGGCCGGTAATGTGATGATCAATTATGAAGTTTTGTTTTCTTTCGCGACACCACTAAAGCATATTGATGAATTAATCATCAGCTATTGGATGTCAAACATTGATCGTTTATGAAAATTCATAATCGGTTATGTGGGGAAATGTTAATTGTAATTGTTACTCCACTTTAGATGATGAAACTGATAAAAGTTGTAAATATGTTTAGGTTGGTGTTTATTTTCATGTGTATACACAAAGGAAAAAGATATCAAATAGTTATGAAAGGTAAAAGTAGCCATCTGTAGTATTCATCCTGATGAACATGACAATAAGTGCACAGTGCTTATAATCGAATCCTTCTTATCTTCATATAATTCAAACCGATTGTATAATCGGAAGAAGATCGGTTGGTGTAAACCGATTATAACCGATGATCGATGATGAAATGCCAACCGATTCCGAACACTAGGGGCAGATGCATTTTCCTGAATACAAAATAAGAAAAAGAACCATTTTAAATTTGTTTAGCGTAAAAATAATCCTTCTTTTCCAACCGAAGAATACCTATATTACTATGCCATAATTGTCGTTTTACAATCCCACCCCCTCCTCCCACCCCTATTATTTGCGCCGTTTTCAGCCCTGCCATCCCTACTGGTTAAAATTTTGTTTTGTGTTAGTTACACGCCTTACAACTAAATGATAATTTTAGTGCTTTGTGTATGTGTATTCTGAATGATGGCTTTTATTGCGTGAACTTACGTCACTCGTGCATTTGATTTCATTTCAACTTATTTTAGTGCTTATATCCAATTAAGGTTCAAACACGCTGTCCTGGGCACACACCTCAGCCATCTGTGCTGTCTGTCCAAGACAGTGGGTTAGTTGCTAGTTGTTAGTGGTTAGTGACAGAAAAGAGGGTGTAGTGGTCTTACGCCTACCCACTGAGTCGTTAAAACTCGCTCTTGGTGGGAGCCGGTACCGGGCTGCGAACCTTGTACCTACCAGCCTTATGTCCGATGGCTTAACCACGACACCACCGACATTATGGCATTCGTACAATATTCTTGGCACCTATCAAAGAGAAGTAAGAATTAAGTAAAGATGAAGTAGCAATCGTGAAAACGAGAACACAAAAAAATAATACGAACACACAATTCCTACCACAATCGAATCCTAGATGTGGATATATCAAAGTCCGTAGCAATATCGGCATATGGGTGCATCATACTGCCAAAGTACTTACTGGGGTTTTTTTTTCCTTCTTTTGTATGCTTTTTTTAATGACAGCCTGGTCTCAGCGTTTGAGTTTGGGTATGAGAACATTTTGGAATGCTTACATAAAAAGCCAGTTCATGCACGCCTGTCGTGGGCACAAGCTCTGACTTCGTTAGGACTTTGGGTTTATACGACATTTTGACTTATTTAATCAACCTGCCTCGGTGGCGTAATACCTATAGTACTGATCAACCTGTCGGTCTTAACGTAACACGATGAGATGCTGTTTGGTATCCCACTGGGCTATGTCTCGTTCCAGCCAATGCACCACGACTGGTAAATCAAAGGCCGTGGTATGTGTTATCCTGTCTGTGGGATGGTACATATAAAAGATCCCTTGCTACTAATGGAAAAAATGTAGCGGGTTTTCATTCTAAGACTATGTCAAAATTATCAAATGTTTGACATCCAATAGCTGATGATTAATAAACCAATGTACTCTAGTGGTGTCATTAAACAAAACAAACTCTTACTATAACAATTTACCAAATTGCAAGTCATCGGGTCAAAAAAAAATCTACAACTGAAAACAAACAAACAAAAAGAAAACAAATAAACCAAACCAACAAACAAACAAAAACAATAACAATACAACCACCACCACCACCAATAACAACAACAAAAACAAAAACAACAACAACATAAAACCAAAGCAAACTAAACAAACAAACAACAAGAAGAAGACATTGGATCTGGATACTCTTTTAACATGCTCAATTCCATTTAAGGTTCAAGCAAGTCTGCCTTAGGCACGATGTCCGACTGGCACCAGAGATCCTGTCCAGAGCAGAGAGAACACAATAACATATCGTCTAACGTGGAATGTATATACTTGTTCACATTACAATGTACCAGGTATGTCCCTTAAGAATACGTCTAGCGAAACCAATACATTTGGCACCGAACCGAAGACCGTTTATCTTTAAATAAATAAATGTTCCAGCGCTTTAGATTCAGCTAATGAACCGAAGACAGCTATTTCAGAGTTAAAATCCACAACCATCCCCCAGCATTTAATTCGCAGACTTTGCATGCACTCGGCCATTTACTTGTAATGGAATAAGAGGCTTCTTCAAAGAATTTGTCAAGACAAATTTGGAAAATGCTCCTCCAACGATTGTCTAACCAGCGTACCGAATCATCAGCAACTGTATCAGGATAATTCAATTTACGGAAATGAATATCCAAATATGGCGGCCATATTGCGGCGGGTATTCCCCAGTGGTGTTTATTAATGTAGTCGGAGAAGACTAAGTAACGACTGCGCCGGCGTTCGGTGGCTTTAATTCGATCACTTCTCCATTACCGTGATAGCCGATGCCTTTTTCGCTGCAGAATTATGGAAATTTATGTAATGGGAAAACAATCGATGTGACTTGAGGATCGACACGTCCCGAGGGAAATACTCAGAGATTTGGCAGCACAGAGCACCGCCTGACAATGCGCAGATCGGGCCATTGTGCAAGTTAATATTTTAATGTCTTTATAATTAGCCTCTGATGGCTCCTTTTTGTAAAGAATGATTAAACAAACATTTAAGTGTTTAGATTTTACTAAAAGTGGAATATGGGGTTTATAAATAATAAATAAATAAAAATAATGTAGCAGTAGTGGTAGTGATGGTAATGATGATAATGATGATACTACTACTACTACTACTACTACTACTACTACTACTACTACTACTACTACTACTACTACTACTACTACTACTACTACTACTACTACTACTACTACTACTACTATTATTATTACTACTACTACTACTACTACTACTACTACTACTACTACTACTACTACTATTATTACTACTACTACTATTACTACTACTACTACTATTACTACTACTACTATTACTACTACTACTACTACTACTACTACTACTACTACTACTACTACTACTACTACTACTACTACTACTACTACTACTACTAGTTGTTGTTGCTGGGGTTATTATTGTTCAACTCAAATGACTAAAAACTACAATCGTGATATTTTGAAAATTCTATCAGGTATGAAACACATCAATGGAAACAAACAATATATTATTATTATTAGTAGTAGTAGTAGTAGTAAGTTGTTGTTGTTATTATTATTACTATTATTATTATTATTATTATTCGTATTGACATGCGTAGATATTGGATAATTCGTTCCAGACCTTTCGTATAAATCGGATGATTTAGAAGAAGAAAAAAAACGTCTCACGTTTTAAAGCTGAATTTTATTTTTAAAATTCAACACAGAACCTTAATATTTTTGCACCAAATCAATTTAATATATTGTCTATTAATGATACCATTCTCACTTTGATATAAGGCTTCATGAAAAATTGCTACACCATTCAGAAGTTAGTCAACATCTACTGTGTATAGCTGATTAAAAACGATGGTCGAATGGCTTACTGTTTTCTATAAGAGGCCTTTGTCTTCTTCTCTTTTTCCCCTGCGCGTGCTGTAACCTCATCGTGGTGCAGGGGTGTAACATTCTCTTTGAGAATGGCCAATACAGCACAAATTGAAGTTTAGAGTAAAATTCGGTGTCCGTAAAATTCTGTGATATTTGTATTTGTATTTTTGCACAGTTCTTTACACTGTTTTTGTTTAAACCTTGAATTTTTATATTGATGTTGATCATCACTTTATTTATTTGCATTACCATAGTTTGACACCCAATAGCCGATGTATTTTTCGTGCTGGGGTGTCGTTAAACATTCATTCATTCATTCATTCATTCTTCTCTTTTTTTTTTGAATAAAAGGCATTTCCTTACTTTTTCAAGAGTTATTTGTTCCCCGACATTTTGAGGTTTTCTGTCTACAACACTATGGACCAGAGACTCTTTCTCTAAGAAGGTATATTCACCCCGAAAAAACCCCTACTAGCTGTTGTACAAGATGATTGATATAGCATTTTTTAAGATCATATTTTGTATCATGCACCATTTTAAAAGTAAGCAATGTATCAAAATGAAATAGTTACCATCATCAGACAATATAGCATCCTGGTTTTGTACGAAATTTCTGTGTTCTGTATTGTATATTTTTCAACTTCAAAAAGTGGGACATATTTCATTAATCATCCAATATATACTATAAATTTGTATAGAAGAATAGTGTAGTAAAAGTGAATTTTATATCACTTGTAATAATATTATATGAATTTTTGTTCAGTGAACAATTCGTGCAAATATATTAAATATTTTATCAAATATTTTCTTCCGGATAATGCACAGGTGTAATCAGTTTTGCTAACTCTTACGAATTGTTAGTATATAGAAGAATATTGGAGTAAATGTTAATTTGATATGTGAAAATATTATACATGTAGTTTTAATTTTTTGTTTGTTTCTTCTTCTTAATAATGACACAGCTGTAATCAGTTTTGCTGATTCTACGAATTGTTAGTGTATAGAAGAATATTGGAGTAAAAGTGATTTTGAGATCACATGTAATAATATTATGTGCATTTTATTGTTCAGTGGACAATAATTCGTGCGAAAATATTAAATATTTTGTTATATTTTTTGCGGATAAAAACAGCTGTAATCAGTTTTGCTGACTACGAATTGTTAGTGTATTACTAGTACAGTAAAGCTACGACCAGACGTATATTTGAATGGCGACGTCCGCCTTATTGGATTAATCCGTGATTAATTCCCTCCAGGCGGTGCGCACGGCCGAACACTTGATCCACAAATGCATCACCACAAAGTCTCGTGCTCCGCCATGTTAATCTATTAGGGTACAGTAAAGTACATTCAGGGGCGGGTCTTCTTTAAGAGGGTGAGGCGTAACTAAAAAACAAAACTGTGTGCCAATTTAAAAATAATAAATTCAGATATCCAAGGATTCAAGTTTTATTTTTGTAATCATGCTGTTGTGGGAACACATTTCAGTTATATTATATGGACAGGCATGCACCACCAGAGGCAATACTTTATTTCATATATATTTTTAATTTAGTTTTTTCATCAATATCTATGTCGTATTAAAAAAAAGTATGGACAACACACACACACACACACACATACACACACACACACACACACACACACACACACACACACACACACACACACACACACACAGTTATAGTACTATTCTGTATTACAACATTTATTCATATTAGCATTACTATCGAAGAGCTATGTAGCATTCCAACCGAATCACTACGCATTTTTACATGAATTACAAATAATTTTGAGGATAGAATGATAAAAATACATGGTAAAAAGGTTTTAGGTTAGCACATTTTGCCCGAATATCTGTATCAGTTTTGCCCGAATTTGTAGTTTTGCTCCAGCACTAGAGGGACAGTTGCCCCCCTCCCTGTCCCCTGTCTCTGAAGTCGTTACTTTATAATACAGTATTACCGTGCAGTATTCTGTCCACTCTGATAGTACTCAAGTACCTCTGGACACAACACCGGATCCGCCACAAGCGCAAAATGACTGATCAGCCTGTAGAAACAACATTGGGCCAATGATCAATCTTGTTGAGCGCTGTGAGTTTTGAAATAACTTATAAACTTAGTGACATAAGACACGTCAGGGCGGTTACGAACGATTGCAGACGAGTACCTACGTTAGTCCGTAGACATGCCATGATGTCTAATACCACATGTCCGCTTAGTCAATGACCACCTGTTGAATTAATTATGACGTAACACTGTATGGAGTCGAAATGTTATGTGTCTATCGAGACAGACGAGCGGACACACGAATGTATGTAAGCATATATGTATGTATGAATGTATGTATGTATGTATGTATGTATGTATGTATGTATGTATGTATGTATGTATGCATGCATGCATGTATGTATGTATGTATGTAAGTATGCATGCATGCATGCATATTACCATCGTATTCAGTTGTTAATCATTAAAAAAAATTATAAAAAATTCTCAAGATTATTATTATTTTTGTTTTTAATAAATAAATAAAAGTATATAAAAAAAACCCCATATTTTTCCACAATTGCTTATTGTATTTGTGTAACACATTGACATAATCAAATAAACAAATGAATTTAAATAAATAAATAAATTAATTAATTAAACACTTTCTTGAATATTGCTAGCTTTCTTGAATATGTTGAACAAACCCACACAGATTCGTTTACCAATGCTTATAAACCATTCTGTACTTAAAATAAAACCCATTGTTTTGTTATTCGATAATATTAATATATATATATATATATATATATATATATCAGGTGCTCTGAGTTTCAGAAAAGGTTGTAGATTTGAACTTCTAATGAACAATGTATTTTTATACGAACTTATTAGATAAATACATATTTAATCATAACAGTATTTGCATAAATAAACCACTGTCTCATATTAGCGCAACAAAATATCTTCACCGGGAATGTATATGTATTAAATTACATTCTGTACATTAAATAAATATTAAATGAGCTATTTATTGTCCATTTGTGTAATTACCCGGAGGTATTACTGCCTGCCATTGTCGACTGGTCTGTCGTCGTGCCACTCTGTACATTTATCACCGTGTCGGGTATCTCCGGAGGCTGGCAGTGAACAATTAGGACGGCCGTGTACATTTACTGACGAACAATTCCGATCATTTGTAATAAATTACGAAAATTCAATTTCGGGTATGTTCATCTTCACTGTACCGAAACCCGGGGCAAGTTCTGCCAGCCGTTTGTCGCAAACGGTTGCTAAACAGGTTTTGACATAGATGCAAGTGCGAGTGCGAGTGCGAATAATTTTTACATGCTCATATACCACTAGAGTTTCGAGTTTGAAAAAAATAAAAATAAAATAAATTGTAGGCATACATACATAGGGCGGGACGTAGCCCAGTTGTAAAGCACTTGCTTGATGCGCGATCGGTTTGGGATCAATCCCTGTCGGTGGGCTATTTCTCGTTCTAGCCAGTGCACCACGACTTTTATATCAAAGGCCTCAGTATGTGCTATTCTGTCCGTGGGGTGGTGCATATACACGATCCCTTGCTACTAGTGGAGAAATGTAACGGGTTTCCTCTCTAAGAATACACTCTGAGGAAACCCGCTATATTTTTCCATTAGCAGCAGTGGCTTTTTATTTGCACTTTTCCACAGACAGGACAGCACATACACCAATTAATATACGACTCGTGGGGTAGGAAACACCCAGTGAGAGAGTAGGCCCACAGAGGGGATTCGATCTTTCAACCCCTGCACCGACACAGCTAGACCCCGCCCCGTAATAATTACGAAAGATCACGAATCACTTGAACCTATTGTTATCTGAGTTAATCATATATTCATGGAAGCCTAATAATACCAGATACAAAACTAATTTACAAGCCAGAAAGGTTGCATTCTGTGACATAATCGTAATTAAAGTAAGTGTTGACGCGATTTTAAATTAATTTTGATAAACGAATTACAATAATTTATGTCCGTAATATTTGAGATGTGTTTTTATTAACTTAAGGCGTGATAGTGCGTACGAGTATATTTTCACTGATTTAGTAGAGTAATGAATTGTTAGATTTTGTCATGTCACAACTTCGACCTCTTTGTGTGTGTGTACGTGTGTGTGTGTGTGTATGTATCTGTGTGTGACTCTGTGTGTGTATGTATCTGTGTGTGTGCGTGTGTGCGCGCGTGTGCGTGTGTGTGTGTGTGTGTGTATGTGTGTGTAACTGTAACACCGGGACAACAGTGAAAAGCCCAGGCAAGGGGGCTTTTATAGAAATTACACACAGGACAACACATACCACGATCTTCTGATAACAGTTTAAACCTAGAACTACTGGGTCGTTTGTGCGACACGAGAGATCACACTGAAAGACAGACAGATGGACGGAAGGGTCGATGGATGGACGGAGTGAGAGAGAGAGAGAGAGAGAGAGAGAGAGAGAGAGAGAGAGAGAGAGAGAGAGAGAGAGAGAGAGAGAGAGAGAGAGAGAGAGAGAGAGAGAGAGAGAGAGAGAGAGAGAGAGAGAGACCGACAGACAGACAGACAGGTAGACTGACGGAGGGAGATAGAGAGACGGAAAAACCTCACTAAAATGGTAAAAGATTCTATCATGTCTATTTTGATTAAGGTGCCGCCACATCACTTGTACGCCAGTGTCACGACACTAGGACACATAAACGGATGGAATTTTGATCCGCCTTGAAAACATACTAGGGAAAACAATTGCTGTAATTGTATTTTGACCGAGTGCCAGATACTTCGTGACGAAGTGAATTACGAGACGTCACCAGACCGCTTGCCCGGTGGTCATTTGTCGGACAATGGTCATCATGAAACAAACACAACTATTTCACCGGACTGGCCGATATAGCCCAGTGGTCATGTTAATAGTTGTGTACCTATTTAATACTTTATATATTTATTGTTATGTAATGTTGTATTGCATATTGGTTTTATCACGATTTTGTTTAACAGTTTTTATTATATGTTGTTTTATTCTTAAGGCATACAGAAATAAAATGAAGTGAAATTATTAAAAATTATTAGAAACAAGGTGGGCCCATTGAGTTATTTCTCGTTCCAGCCAGTGCACCACGACTGGCATATCAAAGGCCTCAGTATGTGCTATTCTGTCCATGGGATGGTGCACATAAAATATCGCTTGCTATTAACGAAAAATGTAGCGTGTTTCCTCTCTAAGACTATATGTAATTATCAAATGTTTGAATTCCAATAACCGATGATTAATATATCAATGTACTCCAGTGATGTCGTTAAACAAAATATTTTTTTCCTTTTTACTAGAAACAAAAATGGCGTTGCGGGACCACAGATATACGTTTTGTAAAATCTAAATCACTGAATTTCATGGTTAACTGCAAGATAATTTTCCATTAGTCAAACTGTCACCAGTAATGTGATTTTAATAATTTTCTGCTGGATTGGTTAATGACTTAAAAACAGTACTTTCTTTCTCTGGAGATTTATTCTGATTAACAAAAATAATCTGTTTTTCGCAAATGATTACCGTCACCAAAGCTTGAAATTAAAACTGAAGATACGTGTGCGAAAGACGATTTTAGTGGAAGCTTGGATTTAAATGATATACAATGTATAATATTGAGGTTATTTTTATACAAGATACTTCCGATAAACGTGTTCTTAGGGAAGGTATGTTTGGTTTTATTTATTACTTGTTGGTGGTTAGTTTCTCTAACTAATGCTTCCTCTTTGACCGCACTTTTGATAGAACTAAATGGATTTCTGTACGCATTTCTCTCCGGAACCCCACAGCTACACCACACTCCAAGCGAGAAATGAAACCAGTCAAAGTCACACGGGCTACTCCAATCGAATCTAGCAGCAAAAGATCTTTTTTGTGTATATTTTATATAAAGTTTTAAAATATACTTACCCTGATATTCGTATTGTATTATGCTTTTTACCACAGCTCTTTACATTGTTTTTATTTTATATTATTATTATTATTATTATTATTATTATTTTACATAATTATATTAGTTTGATTTTTAATTTAATCCTGTTAAAATGCCTACCTTTGTTTGACACCCAATAGCCGATGTGTATTATTGTGTTAGGGTGTCGACGTTCATTCATTCATTCATTCATTCATTTCCAATAGCAACACTCAGCTCATACTAAATCCTTAAATGTTAAAGTTTATTTTATTTAACGACACCACTAGAGCACATTGATGTTAATTAGATGATCAAACAATGATAATTCTGACACGTCAAAGGAAAGCCACTTCATTTATTTGCATTGGCCACAAGGGCTATTTTATATGCACTTTCCCACAGATAGGGCAACTACCACGGACTTTGATATACCAGTCGCACAGTACTGGTTGGAACTGTGACCAAAGACCGAAGGCGACCAAATATATCTGGGGCAGGATTTAGCTCAGTCGGTTGAGTGCTCGCTTGGGGAGCTTGCGCTGCAGGGTCGAACCACCTCGGTGGATCCATTCAACTGATCGGGGTTTTTTTCTCCGTTTCAACCAGTGCACTACAACTGGTCAAAGTCTGTGGTATGTGCTTTCCTGTCTGTGGGAAAGTGCATATAAAAGATCCCTTTCTGCATTAGGAAAAATGTAGCAGGTTTTCTCTGATGACAACATGTCAGAATTACCAAATGTCTGACATCCAATAGTCGATGATTCATTAATCAATGTGCTCTAGTGGTATCGTTAAAAAAACAAAAACATTTTATAATCCAAATATCTCTGGGGCAAGCGCTCCAACACTGAGCCACGACTGCCTGTCAATGAAATGAATAATGTTGCAGAGAAGTCATCCGAGAGTCAGCGTAATAATAATGGCGGGAAGATGCACGTGCCCCGTGATCGGCGGCCGGCGTCCACTTTGATAATAATCGAGTTAGATGGAAAATGAGGAATAATCAATTTCAAGGTTGAGTTATTTAATAACTAAATTGTGGTTTTTATCTCCTCGCAGTCAGGCGAAGAAAGCAGGTTTGGTGTTTGTTAGAGAATAATTATAGAAGCGAGCATACGTACATATCAGGGGTGGGACGTAGCTATTTAGTAAAACGTTCGCTTGGTGCGCGGTCAGTTTGAGATCGATCCCCGTCGGTGGGCCCATTGGGCTATTTCTCTTTCCAGCCAGTGCACCACGACTGGTATATCAAAGGCCGTATTATGTGCTGTCCTGTCTCGGGGATGGTGCGTATAAAAGATCCCTTGCTACTAATGGAAAAATGTAGCGGGTTTCCTCTCTAAGACTGTATGTCAATCCAATAGCCGATGATTAATAAACCAATGTGCTCTAGTGGTGTCGTTAAACAAAACAAACTTCAAAGCTCTATTTAAAGTCTAGGGCACTTTACAGTTTCGTCAAACCGTCATTAACTGGGTACTTTAAAGTTTCGTCAAACTTTCATTGACTGAAAACTTTAAAGTCTTAATGAAGTAAATGAGTATTTCTAATCGATTGCGGTCAGTGGCGGATCCACGTGAAATTGAGCAAGGTCACAATGAGGCTGGTAAAAACATTTTAAGGACACCACTAAAGCACGTTGATTAATTAATCATCGGCTATTGGATGTCAAACATATAGTAATTTTGACTAGTAGTCATCAGAGGAAACCCGAAACATTTTCCCTAATGCAGTAAGGGATCCCATACAGGAAAGTACATATTACGACCTTTCACCAGTTTTGGTGAACTAGTTGGAATGAGAAAAAACAATCAGTTGAATGGAATCCACCGAGGTGGTTCGATCCTGCGACGCGAGCACCTCAAACGAGCACTCAACCGATTGAGCTAAACCCTGCCCCACGAGGCTGCGAAGATCTCGATGGGGGAGGGAGTAGCGGTGGTAGTAATTTTGCCATTTTTTATTATCCCAATTGAAATATCTCGATAGGGAAGTGGTTGGGGGAGGTAGTAATTATGCAATTTGTTTATATGGTCACCAGTAGTGGATGAGTGAGTGCAACACTTATGAAGGGTACCTACTACAGTATACAATGTGGTTAAATCTTCATTACAAATGCCAAGCTGACCAATAACAACAAATAAATGCATTATTTTCAGCTACTAATCACCATAAGCGTACGAGACAGGGGATAGGGGCAAGTGTCCCCCCCCCCCCCCCCCCCCCCCCCGTGCTGGAGCAAAAACTCAAATTCGGGCAGAAATTATACAGATATTCGGGAAAAATGTGGTAACCTGAGACCTTTTTACCATGTATTTTCATCATTCTACCCTCAAAATTAGTTGTAATCCATGTAAGAATGCGTAGTTATTCATTTGCAACCTTATATAGCTGTTTGGTAGAATAAATGATGTTATCCAGATTCGGGCATTTTCGGAGGGGGAGCGCCACCCACAAACTCCTCTTGGGTGATCCACGATTTCAGTTTTTTGAGAGCAGTTCTTAAGGTTAAATTGTTACAAAAAACCTAAATTGAACTGAACTGAAATAACTTCGCGAACATTTGTTGCAGACTCCATTAATATACATTGGCACAGCCGGAAGAGTGGAGCATGGGGACCAGGCCTCCCAATCACGCCTCCTTTGTTCCCTAACATCTTTATATGTGCCTGTCGCCCCATAAAACAACAGAGTGGATGTCTCCTCCCAATGTGAGTGCCCCCACCCCACCCCGATATAAAGTCCTTGCCATCGTTTTACGAAGTGATCTTAGCGCTAAGATGAACTTAAGTGCACAGCTACCCCATGCACTAAGATCGCTTCATGAAACGGGGCCATGGCTATGCAAATTCTCACGACCGACCCCAGTGTAGTGGTTAAGCCACCGAACTTAAGACTAATAGGTACTGAGTTCGAATCCCGGTACCGGCTCCCAACCAGAGCGAGTTTAACGACTTAACAAGTAGGTGTAAGACCACTACACCGACTTCTCTCTTCTCTTACTAACCACTAACACTTAACCGCTAACCCACTGTCTTGGATAGACAGTGCAGATAGCTGAGGTGTTTTCCCAGGAAAGCGTGCTAAAACTGTAAGTGGATATCAGCACGACAATAATTATACACAAACAATGCCTACGCACCCAACCTCCTATTTCGTCGGTCCTGGGCCCCGTTCCACGAAGCGATCTTAGCCCTAAGATCAACTTAAGTGCATAGGGTAGCTATGCGCTTACAGTAATCTTAGGGCTAAGATCGCTTCGTGGAACGGCGCCCTGATCAACAAATAATTATACAAACAAACAAACAAACAAACACTTACCTCTGTTGATATATTCACTCTGCATTTTCGGAAATGCACAGGATTGCATAGTAGTTCGATGTCGTCATTGGTAGTAGTAATAGTAGTAGTACACATTTAAAATAAATATGATTATAAATGTCAAGCAGCGATTCTCTTTACACATCACTGAAGTTTAAACTATATTTAGAAGAATGTACGTAGTATCGCTTTGACATCAATAAACATATTAAAAACTAGCATTGTTGACGTCACGTCAAATGTTGGCGTTTTTATGGTAACGTCTTCGGTAACTTTCGTAAATTAACGGAAATTATTGAACGCGCAGCTCCAGCTCCCCACTCCCTGTATCCGCACCTGACAAATAATAAAGGTAGCGCAGAATTCTCTGCACAATAATAATCCATTGCCCGTCACCGGCAGGGCTGATGATGCAAAAAAATATAAAATGCATACAAATATTCATGCATAAAAATAACAGCCAGTTCTATGTCAAATCCAACATGTAACATCAAATGAGTGGGTCATCCTTATTGGATGTTCCACTAATATAAATTTAAAAAAAGAGGAGTAAATTAAATTATTGAGATGTATTATTATTTTATTATTTTGGGGTGTATGTGTATGTGTAGGGTGAGGGTGGGGGGGGGGGGTGGTGGTGGTGGTGGGGTGTTGGTCTGTTTAATTCAAGATAAAATATTTATACTTGAAAAGAAAAATGAATATTTTACCACTGGGCTACGTCCCGCCCGTTCCCAACAGAATGCACGTATTATAGATCTCATTTCGACTAGTTTTTCCCATACGACCTAAAAACTCCAGATATTCGAATACTTAAAAATACTATTCGAATATTTTGAAAAGCAAATTAGCGAGCGAATATTCAAATATTCGGACTGAACACTAGAATTATTCTGATTATATGATGTGATTTGTATTTAAACGACTAACAACAAGAAAAAGAAGTTTATTTTGTTTAACGACACCACTAGAACACATTGATTTATTAATCATCGGCTTCTACTAGTCAAACGTTTGGTAAGTTTGACATATACGAGTCGTAGTCTTAGAGAGGAAACCAGCTACATTTTTTCCATTAGTAGCAAGGGATCTTTTATATGTACAATCGCTCAGACAGGATAGCACATACCATGACCTTTGATATATTTGTAGTGGTGCACTGGATTGAACAAGAACTAGCCCAATGGACCCACCAACGGGAATCGATCCTAGACCGACCGCGCATTAGGCAAGCACTTTACCACTGAACTACGTCCCGCTCCTTTAAATGACTAACAAGGGCATTTTAAACCTGTTTATATCTCACATTCTGCCAGTTCCCTTGGTGATTTCTCGCTATTAATCATCATTTACTTTCCCAGTTTACTGTTAAATAACTGCAACCAGACGCGGTGCGCCACACTCACTGGTGCACGGTGGCTACTCTTATCGCGCATGCGTCACACTGGCGTTTGAACCGGTCAGCTAATCTGCATGGATGACATTGCTGGAATACACCAAGGATCGTTTGTTAGATAACTGTTATTTCTTTCACCGACAACGTGCAAGAATAGCCCTTCTAATGGATTCTGTTTTCGGCTAAGTGGAGACGGACGCTGATTGATCAAAGAGCTGTGTCGTATTTATTGTGACCATTTTAAAATTTCGCTGATTAGCCAATGCAAAGACCACATATAAGTAATTCTAGGAATAGTCCAGACACTGATATCATATAGTGGCGGTTGGGACAATCGGTGTTTAAACAGCAGTGAAAGATTCCGAGTAGGTCCAGCACTGATCATGATACCAAAAGCAGATGTGTTTATAGAAAGACTAAAAATTCATCTACGTATTTGATGAAACACACACACACACACACACACACACACACACACACACACACACACAGATACAGTCACACACACACACACACAATCACGCCAGACACAAACACACACACACACACACACAGTCAGTCACACACACAGACCAAATACACATACCAAATACACACACACAACACACGCACACACACACACACACACACACAGACACACACACACACACACACACACAGTCGCATACATAGACCAGTCCCACACATAGACCAGACACACAAATATACACAGACACACATATACATAAACACACCATGCGTTTCAAAACATACAATTATAATGTTTTAATGTAGAAAGAAAGCAAGTCCACTACCAATAATTATTTGCACATTAATTCAGCAACACAAAATTAGTAGTCTTTCGAAATTAATCTCATTTTAGATATATTATTTTATATCTGTATCAGTCTGTGATCATCATGCCATGTTTATTCATATTTTAAAGAAAACGTCTGCTGCAACACATGAACAATCATCACCATTTAAGATTACGTTTTAAGTTAATGAATTGAAAATGTTGTAAAACTGGAGAACCAGGAATATTTCTAACGGTCCGGTAATAACTCTGGCAAGATAACAGTTGGCACTGACCACAATGCATTGGCATCGTGCGATACGGACTCGACCAGTGAGAAAAAGTCACGCGCCGTGTTGTAAAGTGGACAATAAAACAGAGTCCATGTGTGTGTCCGGTATCTGACGACAGGTTAGCGGTATCTGGAGATAGTCCTGCCGTGTCTGCCATAGTCGTAATGGGGCTTATAGGACTTTAAATGTGGCCCGATGCGTCATTTTCGTTAAAGTGGCATCTAAATTGTATACAGTGTACATCAGCTATAATGTCCTGACAGCAGACAATGAACATTTTTAAAGTCACTCTCCACATTTTTCTTCCCCAACCACCATCTGAAGAAGTCTCCCTAAGAATATGTCGTTATTTTGGTAGATAAAGGAAGTAACCGATCTTTTAAATAAATTAAGAAAAATTAATTTAAAATGTTTTATAAAAGTAAATATAAAATAGATGACATAAATCAATTTCAGTATTATCCAGGTCCGAACATAGGCACCTTCCCAAAATGTGGTACTGAAAATTCCCAATTTCTATGCTAAAAATTCCCAATATAAATAATTAATTCTGTTCTAATAAATTAATTTAACAGCGGTGTACTGCATCATTGAGTGGCCTGAAAAACAAAATCCCAATTTTGATTTACTCGTGCTATGTTTTTCCCGATCCCATCAGACATGGGACCATGGCAAAAAATCCAGGATAAATCCCTAAAATTTACACGGAGAAAAAACAAGTGCTGTCTGTAACAACTTGGAAGTGGAGGAAGGGCACACATGTAAATAATGTTAGGACTTAGCTTTGGAAGACCGCTCGGTGTTCATAGCAGATATTTCTCTGGAAATATAAAAACGCTGAAACATTTCTCCTGGTGTTTTAAAAGTGAAATGGGCATTGAGGGCTTGTTTTTGGTTGGACAGGTTGTGGTGATGTTGATGGTGGTGATTGTGGCTTGTTTTGGTTGGGCAGGTTGTGGTGATGTTGATGGTGGTGATTGTGGCTTGTTTTGGTTGGACAGGTTGTGGTGATGTTGATGGTGGTGATTGTGGCTTGTTTTGGTTGGGCAGGTTGTGGTGATGTTGGTGGTGGTGATTGTGGCTTATTTTGGTTGGACAGGTTGTGGTGATGTTGATGGTGGTGATTGTGGCTTGTTTTGGTTGGGCAGGTTGTGGTGATGTTGATGGTGGTGATTGTGGCTTGTTTTTGGTTGGACAGGTTGTGGTGATGTTGATGGTGGTGATTGTGGCTTGTTTTGGTTGGACATGTTGTGGTGATGTTGATGGTGGTGATTGTGGCTTGTTTTGGTTGGGCAGGTTGTGGTGATGTTGGTGGTGGTGATTGTGGCTTATTTTGGTTGGACAGGTTGTGGTGATGTTGATGGTGGTGATTGTGGCTTGTTTTGGTTGGGCAAGTTGTGGTGATGTTGATGGTGGTGATTGTGGCTTGTTTTTGGTTGGACAGGTTGTGGTGATGTTGATGGTGGTGATTGTGGCTTGTTTTGGTTGGACAGGCTATGGTGGTGGTACAGCCATAGTTGACACTAAACTAATCGAGGTCTATTTGTGCCTACCTCTCTCTACCCACTGATGTTTGTTTTTTTACATTTCCCCATAAATGTTAATTACTGACCAGACCAGAATTATGTACTGTTTGCTAAAAATGAATCTGGACTATACAGTGGATCAAACTCAGAATATATTTACTGTGAAATTATTTTTGTTTGTGGTGATCAAATGTTCGGGTAATTCGTGGACTCAGCAAAAGTTCCGGCCGAAATGCTATACAAACTAGTAATAACGGCCTTCGAAAACTCGAAAAACGCAATCTCTCGACCTAATTATTTTGTCCCGCCATTAAGATTTAATAGATTATGCACCTCCAAAACCCAACGCGTGGGGATTGATCAAACTGTCGTTACCGATAGTATTTTCAAAACGAATAAATTGTAAATCATGTCAGTCATATAATATAATATGAATTTATGATTCATATTCAACGAAATATGGTTTATAACAAAACAGCGAACATTAAAGCCCACGAAAATAAAGGATTTTACAGTATAATGACATATAGATCACACATGTAATTAATTTAGACTCCAAATATAACATGTCTAGTGATGTGTTGTGATGGACCACGTGTCACAATGGTCGCCCGAAACTGTCGACAACAGTCGTCCTCAAACCGTCACACTGTCACCTGTTCAAGTTATATGTCTGGTGTTTAATAATTATATATCAGCCATTATGACGTCAAATACGTATCTACGGCGAGAAAAACGAAACATAACCAACGCTAAGATTTGAAAATGAGACGCATTATTGTTTTTGTTTTCCAAGTAATTTCAAGACCAACCTTGATAATCAGAAATACCAGTCTATATGGCTATAGTGTTAAGAATGAAAGACACAGAAAGGTTATTATGGGAAAACGATATAACAAAACCAAAAGCAAAACAAATAAAAATTAGAAAAAAGAACAAGAAAAGAAACCACAACAAAACAAAAACATACATAAATACAAAACAAATCCAACAATGAGCGAGATCCCACTCGATATATATCTTGAGCAGTAGGAGGGACGTACCTCCGTGGTAAAGCGCTTACTTGATGCGCTGTCGGTCTGGGATCGATCGCCGTCGGTGGATCCATTGGGCTATTTCTCGTCCCAGGCTGTGCACCACGACAGGCATATCCAAAACATTGGTATGTGCTATCCTGCTGTGGGATGGTGCATATAATAGAGCTCTTGTTACTAATGGAAATTTTTTTAGCGGGTTTCCCTCTCTAAGACTATATAAAGTAAAGTAAAGTTTGTTTTATTTAACGACGCCACTAGAGCACATTGATTTTTTATCTTATCGGCTATTGGAAGACTATATATCAAAATGATAAAATGTTTGACATGCAATAGTCGATGATTAATAAATCAAGGTGCTCTAATGGTATCGTTAAACAAAACAAGCTTTTTTTCTATCTAGAGCAAGCCTATCTTTTACAAAGGTTGTCTTTGCTTTCCTCCACTAACAAAAGGTGTTCGACTGCAACCCAAGACTTATTCATTTTGTTTGTTACGTCCGTCTGTGAAATTACCTCCCACAAACGTAACGGTGCGAACATGTAAACTGTACTTAACTTCAACTCTTTTTTACAGCAATAGCAAATCTTACATTATAGTAGAGAACAGTAACGGCTTGGATACACCGATATTCACTTTGAAATAACATATTTGTTGAGAGGCGTATGTTTGTTGCAGGGCCGAAGATAAGGTTTCTTTTCTTTTCTTTTCTTTCTTCTTTCTTTCTTTCTTTCTTTTTTCTTTTTTTTTTTGGGGGGGGGGGGGGGGCGAGGTATGGTTTAACTCTAGGAGCTGTATGGAGAATACATGTAATAAAATTCTCGTGACTACTTCACAAAGCTCACAAAGTAGCATCACATCGTCCTTGCAAGTCTCTCTGTGTTGTAATGCGAGCTCGCAAAGTTGCGAGAGCTTAGAGAATTAAACCACTAGCATTACATTATGGATGAGTGCCCCATGAAGTGGCGACAGCGGGTTTCCTCTCTCAATATATGTGCGGTCTTTAACCATATGTAAGACGCCATATAACCGTAAATAAAATGTGTTGAGTGCGTCGTTAAATAATACAGTTCCTTTATATTATGGGTATTGCTGGTGTAGATTATAACACGATTATAAACACGCATTCTATGAGTACTGCTAAAGCAATACAAGTCCCCTAGCGGGCCCAACAAATTGTTGTATCTCTTAAATTCAAGGGTCATAACTCCGGAAAACTACATGTGGGACAGATGGATGGACAGATGGATGCCTCAGTAGCTCAGAGCGCATTGTGGTTAGTCTTGCAATTTGCGGGCGATTCGGTACCACAGGTTCGAGTCCCAGCAAAGGCATGGGATAATTTGTGAGACCAGAAAGGATTTAATTATCCCCTGCGCCAGTGCGTTAATATCTATGTATGTAATAGTCAACCTCGACATACATACAATATATAGATATTCATACATCAATACATACATACATACAGAAGGACGGAGTTGAAACATTTTTTATATATTGTCATGAAGGCCATATTTGATCTGTAACAGAACATGACAAAGCTCTATATACAATTTCAGCTGCTTATGAAGCATTACAAAATAAAGTTCGGAAAACAAATTTTCGCATCTCCTAAGTTCAAGGGCCATAATTCCGAAAAACTACATGTGGGACAGACGGATGGACAGATAGAGGGACAGACAGACACAGACAGAAGGATGGAGATGAAACATATTCATATACCGATTGGACCGGTAGGGGACTAATTAATACAAGTTCCATGCCGGATGTAGTTCACGGGCAAAGTGTCTACCAGATGAAGATGGTCCACCATTATTTAAATAGACTTCGTTCCAGCCTATTCTAGTTCGACTACATGTTATTTGTGGAGACAGAACTGTATTAAAGTCTTCATTCAGCACACGAGAAAAGACGTATTTGGTAGGAGAAATGTGATGGCATCATTTCGTTTCCATCCTGAACTAGGGTTAAATTTTGTTTTATAGATTTCGAATTTTATTCTGAATTTTAATTTTACTTTCCTGAGATTTGTTTTCACACCTCTTTACACTGTGGTTTAATTTAACTTTTGAATTTTCGTTAATATTTTATTCTTCATATATTAATGTTTGTTATAATCCAATAGCTGATATTTTAGTACTGGGGTGTCAATAAACATTCCTTCGTGAATTTAATGTTTTGTTAAGAATGGGGGTCATATCTCTTCGTTGTATTTAGGAAAGTGCACATTAAAGACCGAACGAGATGAAGTTTGTTTTATTTAATAAATCGGCCATTGAACGTAATACATTTGGTGATTCTGACTTGTAGTCTTCAGAGGAAATCCTCTATATTTTCCATAAGCAGCAAGGTGTCTTTTACACCGGTATGTACTTTTCAACAGACAGGATAGCATATAGCACGGTTTTAATTTTTGATATACCAGTCGTGGAGCAAAAGACGGGACCCCTCCAAAATAACCACACAAAAAACCCAATAAAAAAACAAAACAAATTCAGACGATTATTCCACCGAGTGGGTACCTTCCAACAACCAAAGCAGATCAGGCGAATGAATTACTCAAGGAAATAACCATGTGTGACAGCAGGATAGGTATATGGACTCCCATTTTTGTACTGGACAGTTGTTCCTCATGCCTCCAGTATCGCACGCTTATGGACAGCAGTGGGATTTTCTGGTCAAAGGATGATTCCACTGAGAGGTTGCCATCTTACGACTAAAGTAGATCAGGCGAGCCCTGTAGAGGAGATAACCATATATGACAGCAGTAGGGTTTTTTTCTGGTCTCGAACTCCAAAAGCATGCATCTCCATTATCATGTTGGTCACACCTACTAGCCGCTGATTACCAATGCGCTGTGGTATCATCCAATACGCATTCTTTTACTTAGGGTATTTGACATTGATGCAAATTCTTTGAGTACCAAGAATGACGTAAATTAGAAAATATTCCAGCAAACAGAACTGCTGCCGCTTGCCAGAGTCAGCATCTCTTAGTGGCTGACTAGAAAGTTACAGGAATTACAGCACACGAGGCTGAGTTAGATGTGAAACGTTAAGAAAAACGAATCCTTGGGAATTAAAGGGAATTTGTTTCAGGACTGTGGCGCTGTCTAACCGTGGCATATCTGAGCGTGCCGTCATTTATAATTAGATTCTTCGGCCCGATTTTTTTTGTTGAAATTCAAGCACGATTCATGGTACAGGTTCTGTTTTAGAAAGGGCAGTTTGTTTTGTTTAACGACGCCAGTAGAGCACATTGATTAATTAATTATCGGCTATTTGATGTCATACATTTGCTAATTCTGACTCGTAGTCAATAGAGGAAACCCGCTACATTATTCCTAATGCAGCAAGGGATCTTTTATATGCACTTTCTCACAGACAGGAAAACACATACCACGGCCTTTGATATACCAGTCGTGGTGCACTGGCTGGAACGAGAAATAGCCCAATGGGCCCACCGATGGGGATCGATCCCACACCTACCGCGCATCAACGAGCGCTATTTTAGAAAGGATCAACTTAACTGTCCATTTCACGTTAATGATTGGACTTTGATATGTTTGAACTGAAACTTGTTTGCTTTTTTTTTTACACATAAAATCGTTTCTGACATAGTCGACGATTCATTATAAGCACAGTTCAATGATTAAGCTACTCGTATTCGGGCCGTAATGCTACAAGTAACTGGGCGCTTGATGGTTTCAGGTTCCAGTCCAAGGGGCGGAATCTAACTCCGTCGGTAGAGCGCTTGCCTCCTCGGTAGACCCATTCTCTGATTGCTTTTTTTCTCATTCCAAACGGTGCCGCACAACTGGTATACCAAAGGCCGTGGTATGTGCTGTCCTGTCTGTGGTATGTGCTGCCTTGTCTGTGGGAAGTGCATATCAACGATCCCTTGCTGCTAATGAAAAAAATTAAGACTACGAGTTAAAATTATCAAATGTTTAACATCCAATAGCCGGAGATTAAAAAAATCAGTGTCCTATAGTGGTTAAACAAAACAATCTTTAACTTTAACGTTTCATCCCACATTGCGCATACAAAATAGGGAGAAGAATGGGTGGGGTGTCTAACGAGAGCGACACGACGCTGTCTTCCTGAGAGGTTGGCATGACGTTTAGTGGTGTGTCACCCTGCATCCGCACTACTCTAGACTAAACAGTGTCTGTGATAGCACGAATTCTGAGAAAGCACTTCCATTGTTTTATGTTTGAAGGGGCAAACAAGACACACAGAGAAAGATACACAGTGAAGGAGAGAGAGAGAGAGAGAGAGAGAGAGAGAGAGAGAGAGAGAGAGAGAGAGAGAGAGAGAGAGAGAGAGAGAGAGAGAGAGAGAGACACACACACACACACATACAAACACACACACACACATACATACAGACAGAGAGATAGATAGAGAGAGAAAGAGAGAGAAAAAGAGAAAGAAAAAGAGAGAGATAGCGAGAGAGGTAGAGAGATAGCGAGAGAGATAGAGAGAGAGCGAGCGAGCGAGCGAGAGACAGAGACAGACATAGACATACATACAGAGAGAGAGAGAGAGAGAGAGAGAGAGAGAGAGAGAGAGAGAGAGAGAGAGAGAGAGAGAGAGAGAGAGAGAGAGAGAGAGAGACAAAGTCGCATTAATGTGGCATGACTTTTACAAGTTGAAAATAGTTGCACTATATTCTTGAAATGCAATTACCTATTATAAAATATAATTATTACAGTTTTATTCAGCTTTGTTTCACACCCAATAGGCGATGTATTTTTTTTGTTGTTGTGTGCATCGGTGTCGTTAAACATTTGTTCATTCATTCGTATAAAAAAATGCAGTAAATGTTTGTAATTCTAGATGTTATTCTCTTTTTATTTCATCTGAAACCCTATCTTATGATAGCTATTACAAGTTATAAAAAACTGTTCTGCTCGTTAAAATAACGAAAGTCACAAAGTGTGAGTAAAGTGACGACAGCTAGTAGTTCACATAACAACCGAGAACCGTGGGCAGTCACATCCCAAGCACCATCGATATCACCATTTCCGTAAAAGTTAAAGTATGGATTTTATACCAATACCACTAGAGCACATAGAATAATCAATCATTAATAATCATCGACTATTGGGTGTTAAACATTTGGTAACTCCGACAGAGTCTTAGAGGGGAAACCCGACGGGGATCGATCCCAGAGCGACCGATCATCAGGTCAGGGTTTTACCACTGGGTTAGGTGTTGCCCTTCCAATTGTAACGTGTCCGAGGTATGATTCGCGAAATAGGCCGAACAATTCCGAGTGAAAAATAATCAATAACGCCGTCCACACTTAGTCACGGGAACGCAATATTGACCAAACAGGAATTATACCAACGCCGCATGGACTAAAATAAATATTTAATCAAGCCAAAAGAGAATGTCCATTAAAATGAAGAGAAATTACAGCCTTTTTGTAAAGCCACCACAAGCATTAAAAATTAACCAGACATGATCAGTGAGAAACCCAATTACAGAGCGGCAATTGGATTAGCCAGTGAATGTACGGTCAGTCACAGGCGGAGAACGACGAATGTAACATGGCCAAATTGGATTGGTCACGTTATTAGGCGGAGACAAACGAACTCCGTGCACTTTTTATTTCGCAAACCGAGACTTCGTAAAAGGAAAATTAGCAGTTTGGAGCTCTTTAAAGAATTACCACGGGGCATCGATTACTAGCGGAGAGAGGATTTATCTTCATAACTGTCTGAAAAACACCCTAAGCTAGGTCTGCCGGCTACGTGTTGCCTTACATCAAACGAATTCCCGTTGGTAACAATGTTACCGTTTTTCAATACAACTGATATAAGCTGCGGATCAAGACACAGTACAAGGGCAATACACTTCTAAACGGTGTTGTATTGCATGTATAATTTACACAAAGAATGAAGATGTCAGAAGGATATTTTTTCAGACCTATTCAAGCAAAAAATCGCAAATTTAAATACTGTTTATCGTACTCCATGGTACCTTACTTATATTATATGAATATAAATCATTTGGCCAAACGACCGCTGCGAGATATTATTACTATAGTAAAACATGCATTTTACTTCTTTAATTATTTGTAGGCATAGGCAGAACTATGGCATGAACGTAGTCTATCTATTAAGATATTACACCGATGTATTGACTTTCGAACCATTTTAAAATGCTAGTAGATTAATTGTCATGGACGCCATACCATCTCTCAAAGAGGCATTTCAACTTTCGTTCTGCAACGGGACAAAAAGTCTTCTCTGGATAGCCGCAAAAACTCACAACATTTTCTACCAAACTGACGGTAAAAACACATCCATCTGCATGTTTCTTGCACGCACGCACGCATACATACATACACACACACACGCACACATACACACATGCACGCACACACACGCTCTCTCTCACACGCACATACACACACAACACACACACAGTACAGACATAAATAAAAATACTTGTAAACAGCTTTCGGTACAAAAATAAATTTATCTAAATATAGTTTATGTGAATTAAACAAAATGTATCAGATGTTACCTCAAGATATGTATGTCATGATTCTTTTTTTATTTCCTCTTTAATTTTTTTTAAATTTTTTACATTTTACCACCAAAATTAACAAACTGTCTAACAAGTGAAATTATTTCGTTGTATTCCGAGAACTGGCGTTCGAATTAAACGTGATATGCTGTTTAGAAAACATCCATATGTTTAGCTCTCTGCTGAGAACGTCATTCCCCGGCTAATTGGCTACTAAGTCCAACAGCGCTCCAGATACTTAGCGTGGCGTTTATAGCTTTCTTGAGACAAAACACAGGATCTGTATATTTGAAACACAGACAGTCGCTCTGTGTTGTTATATAGGCTGGGTGCTCAGTACAGCTTTAATTAGAGGATGAGACAACATATTTATATTCGGCACCAGTTAGTTTAAACGAAAGGCAGCTTGAATTACAATAATACAAAGAAGGGGCGGAACCAAACTTGTCTCCGGGTGGGTGGGGGTGGAACTCGGATTTGATGAATGATTATGAGTTTGACAGGTTTATTTCGTTTTAGAAAGAAAGACGAAATACAGACATACAAATATTTATTAAAAGATCAAATGTACAAAGCAGAGACATACATAAAAATAATTTTCAAAAATATATAAACCTATTAAATTGGTGGGATTTAAATTAAAGGAATACAATGTCATGAAGTTAGAAACAAGTATTGATGTTACTACCAGCTCCGAAGTACTGGTACACTCAGGAAGGTACACGTAATGGTCTTCACACAATTATAGTAATAAAGTGGCTGATTATGGCATTGGACAGCTTTAGTTTCTTTCGACCAAAACTAAATAATTGTTTTTCCCATAGTAACAAAGTAATTTATATGATTTGGGTTTTTTGGTGTGTTTTTTTTTAAAGATTTAAATATAGTTTTTTGTGAGTTTTTTTCTTCTAAAGATGTTGTTTGTTGTTGTTGGTTGTTGGTGAGTTTTTTGCGGTTTTTTTTTTTATAATTTTTTTTTACCACATTAAAGGGACAGACCCTAGTTTCAACCCATGAACATGCACACTAAGTTTAGTTTATCTACAAACCTGTAACACATTTGAATAAAGTTACAACTGAGTGAAACATGAGTCTGTGACTTTGAAATGGTGAAATGCCGTCTAAAAATAGACTAAAACTCGACTCCATAACTGTTACGTCTCAGGCGCACGTGCGTTTTAAAAAATATGAGAAATGCATTTTGTGATATTAAAAACACCAAGATGGCCAAAAACACTTCGAATGTAAGGAAATGGATAATCTAAACCATAAAATTTAAGTAAACTATGATTTCAGTTATCAAAAAACGGCTATAATAGTAAAAAATATGCCTTGGTGTTTAAAAACTAGGGTATGTTCCTTTAATTTCTCAATATTGTATTGTTGACCCAAAAAGTAATAATTGTTTTGTTGGACTTTTTTCCACAGGAAAAAAAAAATCATATTGTTGTACAAAACTAAAATTAATTGCTGTTTTGTTTTTTGTTTTTGTTTCCGCAAACAGTTAACAGTGTTCTTGTCTAAACTAAATGACTTCTTTTTCGCATACTACTACACACACCAATTCATATAATTTTGTTGTCCACAACTAAATGATTGTTTTCCCTACACATTACATGTTTTTCAAAGATCGGGATGTTTCAAGTAGAAACAATAACGCCCAAACAGCAGCAAGAATAAGGATTAAACATGGCACATGATTGATTACCATTGGACCGTGGTTCATGCAAAGGGCAAACACTAGTATACACTGTAGTGTATTGTTCTTCACATATCACTTTAAGAAAATCCACCAAAACAATGTGACTTATGTTGTTATTTATACCATTAAAATAACTAATGTATGCAGGAATCGTCAAAGGTATGAATAAATGCATTTATAAACTATTTTAAAAAAACGGATTAGAAATATTTTGGAGAAAAAGTATTTTAGAAAATGTCATTTCACCAAAAAAGTTACAAAAGTTCAGTTAATCCTTGGAGACAATACACGACCGTAGGAAGACGTCACAACATGGGGGAGGCGTACAAACACACACACACACACACACACACACACACACACACACACACGCGCACACACACACACACACGACACACACACACACACGCACACACACACACACACCGACACACACACACACACACACATACACACACACACACACACACAGAGAGACACACACACAGACACACACACACACACACACACACACACACACACACACACATACACACACTCACACACACACACACACTCACACACACACACACACACACACATATATATATATATGCTGCTTTCTACGCCAGTGTAATATTTGTCAATGTGCAGGTATGCTATTTTATTAATGTTTTAATAATAATAATGCAACATGTGACGTCTCGAGCACCGACTTGTTCAAAATTAACACCCTTTCTTCGTGTAACTTGTTTGAAATATTAATAATATATGTAAATCGTGCTGATAGTAGTATTGTTTTATATGATTGAATTACCACAGCGGCCAAGCAGTTAATGGAAAATGGTAGCTGTTTTTCTCTGAAGATTACGAGTCGGAATTACAAAATGTTTGACATCCAATAGTCGAACATTAGTGGTGTCGTTAAAACAAACCTTGAAGAAGAGTGTATATATTGTTTCTTAATACACTTTATTGCATTAAATAGTACACAACACTTTTAGCAAAGCATAAATACATTTCAGTAATGAGTTGGCTGTAGAATAAAACAAAACAAAGAAAACACATTAAAAACCAAATCAAAATAAGTGAATAATTGACAGACTAGATTTAGCAATGGTGGAGTGGAGGAACAGGTAACACATTTATTATACAATCGGTTGAGGTTTAAGCGTACCAAAATATAATATAATTCTCTGATTATTGGAAGATATAATTTGGTAGAACGTTTGCAAATTGTGCCATCTGTTGTACGTCTTTAGCAAATGGCGTAGTCTTAAATCACGATACATTTTTTTCTTTCTTTCTTTATTTCGCTCAGACCATATCCAAGGTACATAACACATGTTATACATTGGACACATTAATACAACATGATATTTATTTTTTAATAACTTGGATATTGCATAATTAATAAATCTGATATTTAGAGGGTATTTCATTACATCTACTAGTCTTACGCAACAGACTGTGAAATCTTAATAGCAGTATACATAATGAAATTCGTAACGTTTATGATGAAACAAATGATAAATAATTTACGCACATAAAATGTTGTTGAAATTAATTATATATTTTTTCAGCTTTGACAGCTGGTGGCACTGATCATTTCACTCATAAATATCATTTGTTTCTTCATTTAATATTAACAAAAGAGAGTCCAAAAACCCACTTGAATTTAACAATAGGTCTATTCACCAAACATTTTACACCGTAAGCCGTGTTTAAGCCACTATACAAAATGTACTGTAATGCTAGGCGAAGACTATCAACTGTCAGCAGAAAGTTGGCCAACTTTCTACTGTCTCGACTTCTACGACTGTCCATTGTCTAGTCTGAGAACTTTTACAACTCGATTCTCGTCGTATAAACCCATTAGTTGTTAATCTGAGCGAACCCGTCTAAGTCGGGAGTTGGGGAATTTACATTGAAACTGTCGAGATGGTCAACTTCGTCGTAACAGTGAGCCCAGCATAAATTGTTGTTTTTCTACTACTCTTTCCCCACTTTATTTTAGGCTAGGTGTGGTTGATCGACATTTTCACAGAGATACGATTTAATAACTATTTTTATAATCTGTTAAAATATTTCGAATAAGTTGTAAAAAGCCTTTAAAGAACTTTTGTAATTGTGAAATGCCTAAAACATTTGTATAAATATATATTAAGTTTGTATTGACTGTATATATACTTTATTTCCTATTATTGCATAACATTCGCACCTGTATGTTTCCATTAGTCGTTCTGAGTGTTATCCCAAAGCGATCGTTTTCAATTTTCTCACACGCTTGTTTTCTGTGTGCTATTTTTGCACAGATAAAGCTCTCAAGAAAAACAAATGTCAGCAAACAGCTGCTTCGATCCGTCAATTATGGATACATTGAAACCCAAAGTTGCTCCACAAGAATGTAATTATCTTTAATTCCGGCAATAAATCCTATTATACCCCTATTTATCGTCGTTATCTTAAATTTCCTAAGCGATCTCAAATGCTTATCTTGACGCATTTCGTAAACGTTTACACTTGCTCACTTTCAGTAGCGATTTATTCCTATGAGTGAGAGGACTCGTAGAAAAGCCTGATTTCCTACATAGCAAAGAAAGTTAGCGTTATCTTCATTATTCAATAATTGACACACCGCGCTGTCGTGTTACATTCTGGGCGTTATCCGACATAAGATTTGGCGGTTTTGCGTCTATCATGGTTCGTAAAAAATTACCATCAACAATAAAACAAAAACGACCGATGTAATAATTAATTAGTTAAATAAATACAAGAACGCATTCCGATTTAGATGGTGCTGTAGTCAAACCATTTGAGCTTAAGGCTGGTAGATACAGAGTTCACATCATGCTATCAACTCCCACCCAGAGCAGGGGTGGGTTCAGTATTTTGAAAAGAAGGGGGGTGGGGGCGGTGAGTGTTAGGGCAATGAATCGAGCTCCCAAAGGGATCGAGATCTGTAGTGGAGATCGAAGACATGATCCCCGGAATGTTTTAAAAGAAAGAGATGTGACTTCAGAGTAATTTAATGTGAATGCTAAATTTAAGAACTGAACCGAAAATGTTATTAAAACTGATTTCATACGTGTCACGAGACCCCTGTGCACCCCTTCTGAATCTGCCAATGTAGACCAATGTTTAACGACGAGTTTAGGTGACGTAAGGTTTCTACACCAACCTCAACTAACCACCTAACAACTAACTATTAACTCACTGTTCTGGGGTCTATTTCACTAAACTCTCGCAACTTTGCGATCTCGCAGTGCAATGCTAAAAAGACTTGCAAAGAGGATACTTTGCTGTCTAGCAGCGCCTAAGAGACTTTGTGAATTAGGACCCTAGACTCGTTCTGAAGCGCGTGTGACCATAACATCGGGCTAGAATCTTAACTAGATCTAAACAAGCGAATCATGTTAAAATGAAAAGAAAACCAAGCACGTCAGAACAAGCGTATAGTTTAGTAGGAATAAAGGTCGTGTCACTAATCGGTTAACTCCCACTTTGCCCCACCCAGAACAAACAAACTAAGACAAATGAATGAATGAATGAATGAATGAATGAATGAATGAATGAATGAATGGATGAATGAATGAATGGATGGATGGATGGATGGATGGATGGATGGATGAATGAATGAATGAATAAAATAAAATAAAATAAAATAAAATAAAATAATAATAAAATAAAATATAATCTGAAATGAAATTAAATGCATTGAAGTGAAGTGAATAGAAATGAATTCAATTGGATTTAATTGGATTGTCAACAGAGTGTATCCTGGCAATTCAATAGTTAATAAATCATTAGAGATATGCGCGATAATGTGACGTGAATAGATCACGTTATTTCTACGCTTAATCATTTAACGATAGCGAAAGAGACAAGAAAGTAACATTATATACAAACTATCGAAAACGACAACGCGCGAAACCAAGTCCGTTTATTAGACGAGATACGCTTTGTCTTACCGCCCCTTATCAGTGACGATTGTTCCGCATGGTGGCGCAGCATGTCACAAACTGTATACCAGGTTCTCTATCAAGGTTTGACGCCGGGCATCCATCTTGCAGGGAATGTTAACAGCAAATACCCCGAGCCACATTAGTTTGTTAAAGAAATTTGTCAAAATCTTTCAACACCATTGTTTCAAGCTAATGCTACACGTTTTCTGTTCGCCCACGACTCATTCTTGCCGTGTGAGAATAGCTTTACACACACACACACAGACACGCACACGCACACGCACGCACACACACACACACACATATACATACATATATATATATATATATATATATATATATATATATATATATATATATATATATATATATATGTATCAAACATCACAGTGCAATAGTTCATTGGTCACAATAGTTAAAGTTTGTTTTGTTTAACGACACAACTAGAGCACATTGATTAATTAATCATCGGCTATTGGATGACAAACATTTGGTACATACAATCATCAAAGGAAACCCGCTACATTTTTCCATTACCAGCAAAGGATATTTTATATGCACTATCCCACAGGCAGGAAAGCATATACTACAGCCTTTGATATACCAGTCGTGGCGCACTGGCTGGAACGAGAAATGGCACAGATGGACCCACCGACGGGGATCGATCCCAAACCGACCGCGCATCAAGCAAACACGTTACCACTGGCTACGTCCCGCCCCTGGCCACAATAGATATAAAACATCCAGACACACTTTCTAGGGAGTACATGACCCCTCTTCGCATGGCAGGCAGTACAAGTGGTACACAGTATTTAAATGAGATATGTCAAAGTCAGAAAGAAGACGATGGTTATTTATCATATCAACGGAAGTACTTTTGAAATTGTTCACAGCAGTACATGTACATTGAATATTCTTCGAATGTTTATACGTTATTAGCACTTTCATTTATTAGAATAAAAACATTCCTCTGAAATAATAATATAGCATCAAATACTTTAAATAAATAAATTCAGACCACCACCCCCTCAACTAAAAAATAAAAATAAAATAGATTAGAATAGCTAAACCATTTGGTTTCATGCCATTAAAGCTGGCATATTACGTACTAGACATTAAAAGCAAAACACATAAAAACTAAAGTTTGTGTATTATTTGTTATTAGGGAATGATGGCGTAAATGAGCACTACATTCCCATTCTCCCAATAACCCCGCTTTCTTTAGAGCATACGACCCAATTATGGAATGAAGCATAGGACCTACTTACTGAATGGAGCATACAACCCAATTACTGAGTGGCGCATACAACCCAATTACTGAGTGGCGCATACAACCCAATTACTGAGTGGCGCATACAACCCAATTACTGAGTGGAGCATACAACCCAATTACTGAATGAAGCATACGACTTAATTACTGAATGGAGCATACGACCCAATTACTGAATAGCACTGTTTTCACACAAAAGCTTCACTGTTTCAATCACATTTCCTTCCGTTTATTACAAAATGTTTACCTTACCCTGGTGTCAGATTTATGGACCAGAAGTATGAAAGCCACCCATGAAATGATACAAGCAATTAAAATCATTTTAACATAGTCAAATTCATGGCCCTAGGGGATGTGCAGTCCAGTTGCTGTACACCAAGTTTGAAAGATATCACCAAAAGCAGTTATAAAATGACCATGACCTTGCTTAGCGGTAACATTTATTGTTTTTGGATTATACAGCTGAAATACTCACCTGGTGAAAACTCATACCGAATATATTAAAATCCATCTATTAAAGGGACATACCCTAGTGTTTAAACACTAACGCATATTTTTTTGACTGTTATAACCGTTTTGATAACTTAAATCATACTTTACTTAGATTTTATTGTTTAGATTATAAATTTCTGTACATTCGAAGTGTTTTTGGTCATTCTGGTGTTTTTAGTATCACAAAATGCATTTCTCATATTTTTAAAAACGCACCTGCGTCTGAGAAGTAACAGTTATGGAGTCTATTTTTAGAGGGTATTGCACCATTTCAAAGTCAAACACTCATGTTTCACTAAATTGTAACTTTATCCAAATGTGTTACAGGTTTGTAGATTAACTAAACGTTGTGTTAATTTTCGCGGGTTGAAACTAGGGTCTGTCCCTTTAAGGGATTGAAGAATTGAAATCAATCCGAGAAATGTGAACCATATACATGCATTAACCAAGCTCCAAATGACTCCGACCTTAACCTGGCTTGACATTGTACAATCACACTAAACATCCATAGCAAACACGAACGCCAAACGTCAACAGAAAATGTACCAAGTTCGAAATGACCTTGACTTTTCACTGAAGTGACGTTCATGGCACTGGGAGGGAGTACTGTTGAAACACTACCACTTCGAGAGAACTTATACCAAACAATATGAACGTTATCCTTTAAACGATCCAAGAATCAAGAGGTAAACGACGATTAGGCAAAATCTGCGAATGCTTTACAGAAAATGTTTTTATTGAAAACATACTTCTAGTGACAAAGAAAGGCGATATGTGGTTGGGAAGACACCCACCACCTTGTCTTCATGGCAGCTACGGCACAGACCACTGGTTGAGCAAAGACTGAAGTATGGAAAAATTAATATAAATGATATCGCTAACTACATTTAAAGTTAAAGTGTCTGGTTACCATATTATTACATGATGTACAAATATGAAATACAAGCTCAAATAACAAGCTCAAATAACAAGCTCAAATGCACTTTTAAAAAAGTCGTGTGTGTTCGCTATGAACGGAGATCGTCAAACGTATACGCTTGATTCGTCGTCTGTGCCGCCATAGCTCGGCAAAGCACAAACGACAGCTTGTTGTCAGTTTCAGTTAACACGTGCGTTTGCCGATTTCAAATTGTAGGGTTCGTCTTAAAAAATTAAAAGAGAAATCTTGCGCTGTACGAAGAACGTTCGGTTGAGGATACGGTACTAGAGTTTTCGTTAAAACCGGTTTGATCTTGTCAACGTATTATCGACAATCGTACCTTCCTATTTCAGAATTAATATTTTATAAAGTGTCAGTAGAACTTTCAAAGTTTAGTTTGTATACTAGTAACACATTAATCATGTATATATTTTTAAAATAAAATATACTAAAGTAGACAATGAACGTTTTCACTTCTTAATTTTACGTGTTAAAATCGACAAACTCAAATAAATATTCTTTCGTTTGGAAAGGGTAAAGTTGGGGGGGGGGGGGGGTCAAAGTTAGAGCATATTGATTTAATAATCATCCGACGCCATACAACCGTAAATAAAATGTGTTGAGTGTGTCGTTAAATAAAACATATCCCATCCTTCCTTCCATCTGCTGTTGGATGTCTAACAGTTTGTAATTTTGACATATAATCTTAGAGAGGAATCGGGTGCATGTGCAGGGCGAGGGTATTGAAGGTCGAAACCCTTACTTGCCCAAGCTTAAAAAAAAAATCGAAATGTATTTTCTGGGGGAGCATGACCCCATATAAACTTCGCACAACACAGTCAGTCTATAACCCCAAGCCCGCTGAAATCCCTGCATTCGCGCCTTGGAAACCCGCTACATTTGTTTTTAGCAAGGGATCGTTTATATATACCATCCCACAGACAGGATATCACATACCATGGTCTTTTATATACCCGCCGATGAGGATCGATCCTAGACTGACAGCGCATTTCAAAAAAACACCTTTTTAGGTCTAAGTAATCAATACAAATAACATATAGTCTTGAAAAATGTTACGTAAATCGAACACAGTACCCTCTTCCTCTACCCCTAGAACGTTACGTAATTAGTAACACCCCCTTACATGTAACGCGTATGCCATTGTTAAAATTTCAAAGCAAATCACCCACCCACCGACCCCTGGAAAGACGTTGTACCATATCTCTATGAATATAAATATGTTTTGGAGATATGAGACGACCCCTCAATCAAGACAGTTAAATTTGTTAAAAAATTGCGAAATCTCACGTGATCTCTTGTTGGGGAATTCCACATTTGTGATACGCCAATGAAAACCGAGATCGGTAGGAGCCCATCAAAAGTGTCCCACTTTCGAAATACTGGCTTTGTTTTTGTCCTGGATAAGCCAGCGTAGTGAAACCAATGCGGAGTGCGGCGTCATATATGCACCAAACATAATTGGATTTTCTGTTCTATATGCTTAAATAATAAAAATATTCCGGATACTGCCGCTTTAAGAGTCGCTATTATATCTGTCAGACATCTAATGTTTTATGATTTCGCTGAACAATAAAATTATTCGATTTTATTTATTTTTATGAACTTTCGAAACCATATCCAATTTACTCCGTTTTATTTTAACTTGATTTTCGTGTCCAGGACAGTTGGTTAATTATTTGTTGTTGTTAGGTGTTAGTAAGAGAGCGAGAAACCTCGGTGTAGTGGCCTTCCGCCTTCCGTTTGAGCCGTGTAAACGAACTCTGGGTGGAAGCCAATATCAGGATGTGAACCCATTACCTTCTAGCCTTCTAGTCTTAATTCAGAATTTGGAATCACTACACCGAAGAGGTATATTCACACATTAATTTCTTAAAAAAAAAAAGAAAAAAAAAAAGAAGAGAAAACTTCTTCGAAACCATATCCCGAAGACAGAGCTTCTTATTAATTCATCGCGCTTCTGTAAGTAATAATGCCTGCAGGTTCCATGCGGGAAATGGCTCTTTTAGTAGAAACACGATCATAGACACATTTATAGCTGTTTAAGAAGCATTCCCCGCCTGATTGAGCGTCGCCGGCTTGCAACAAACAGGGCGAAAGAATCATCGACTGTGTTCTCCGGCAAACGTGAAGCAATGCAAGCGCCGCCGACTGCCGCGCACGTGCTTCCCTGACGTCTGCGCCCGAATGTACATACTGTATGTACGACCTTCTGACTACAAGTCTCGGTCAGGGGTGATTAAGACATCAGCTGTCACCTGACAAGTAATTCCCAGGTGATGTACGGACTGGTGGCTGAACCATCAGCAAGTTCAGCCGCTGTAGTCATCATATCTGCGAGTTTATAACGGCTGATAGGTTCGTATCTCACTTCCGGCTCCAACCTAAAATGACTGCACTGTTTTTCGGTTGATGATGGCTGTGGCTGTGGTAGTTTTGTTTTAGGAGAGGGACTGTGATTATAATATTAAAGTAAGCTGCTATCTCCCCAACCACCACCCCCAACTACCACCCCCAACTGGAGTGGGGCAGTGTAAATTGGCACCAAACTGTTATATTAGTTTCGGACCGAGTGTCTGACAGCAGTAGGCTCGAAACCTGCCAACTGACACTGAGTTTTTAAATAGTATTCTTAACTACGGTTAATTGGGCTTCCATTTCTGTGGGTGTCCCTGTGGCCGAGCGGTTACGATCGCTTACTCTCAAATACAGTATGTTCGAATCCTGCCAAATGACACCTTGTGTTATTTTAATTGTTAAAGCTGCAGTTTCGAGAATATTTTTCAAAAACTATTTAACCATTTATAAATAGATCTTCCCGTAATTCGTTATTGCTAGACATCATTCTGATGTAGTCGGTAAACTAGGCCATGTGAAATGTATTAACTCGTTATGAAGACGGGGCACTTTCTCTACTAATATCTGTAACAATACTGCGGAACATGACTGAAATTGTCTTTGTCAAATTAAGGCAATTGGCCGTATATGTTTATAGCGAAATCATACGAGCGTTTACCTACTTTCAAAGGTATGTGCCCTTTTTGTAGTTAATTCTAACTACTACAAACCCAAAGATGACCAGAAACATCTTAGTAAAACATTTTTTAGTAAAAAGCTGTAATAATCAAAAATATTTTGCATTGCCTAACAACTAGTATCAGTGAATATAAAACTGTTGATGTGTTTCTATTTTGCATTAAGAATGAGTTCGTTGAAACGTTTGGTTTATTTACCGACACCACTAGACCACATTAATCATCGGCTATTGGATATCAACTGACACGTAGTCTCCTGAGAAAACCCGGCAGTAAGGGATCTTTTATATGCACGTTCCCACAGACAAGACAACACATACCACCACCTTTAATATACCTGTTGTGGGGAACTGGTTGGAACGGGAAATAATTTCGTTAGACGAAGAGATTACACTGTAGCTTTAAAAAAGACTGTCCAGGGTTTGCTACTATTGTAAAGTTAGTTTGTTTTGTATAACGAGACCACTAGATCACATTGATTTATTAATCATCGGCTATTGGATGTCAAACATTTGGTAATTTTGACATATAGTCTTAGAGAGGAAACCCGCTACATTTTCCCATTAGTAGCAAGGGATCTTTTATATGTACCATCCCACGGGCAGGATAGCACATAAACGGCCTTTTATATACCAGTCGTGGTGCACTGGCTGGAGCGAGAAATAACGATTGGTTTCCGATTTGCAGAGCCTTTTTAACGACATCTGTTATATATGTAACGCATTTTCTTGTATAGAATATCGGTGTCTGTTTATCCGATGTCTTTCTGGTAGTGATGTTCCAATTATCGATTATAATCGAAAATTGATCGGTTTGACCCGGCCGATGTGATGATCAATTATAAAAATCCATAATCGATTGCCTGTTACCGGCTCCGGTCGGACTGCTGGTGCTCCGTTGCACCTGCCAGTGCATCCCCCCCCCCCCACCTCCAGCCCCCCCCCTCCTTTCCTGCCTAGGACGGAGGAGCCGGACGAGGCCGGCGCCTGTGCCCAGGACAAGCGTGCGCTACAACAGCTTGCTCTGAATGTGCACGTTAATTCTCTTCACAGTTGACAGTGTGGGGAAAATGTTAACTGTAACTGATCATCCTGGTTAACTGACAGAATTCATTTGAATATGTTCGGGTTGGAGTTTGTTTTCATGTGTATATAAAGAAAAGAAGATATTAAATAGTTATCAAAGGTAACATTAGCGATGTGTAGGGTCTAGATCCCGGTGAACACGACAATAGGTGTATGGTGCTTATAATTTAAATCCTTGGTATTTTTATATGATTCTAATCGATTGTGTACTCGGAAGCTGATCGGTTAGTGCAAACCGATTGTAAGTGATGATCGTTGATGTAATTCCAACCGATTCCCCCACATTAGTTTTCTCGTTCCAGCTAGCACTCCACAACTGGTGTAACAAAGGCCGTGGTATGTACTATCCTGTCTGTGGTATGGTGCATATGAAAGATCCCTTGTTGCTAATCGAAAAATGGTAGTCCATATATATATATATATATAATTCAACATGGCTGCGTTTTGCTGGACGTTCCGACATGTCCAAAGTAAATACTAAAATGAAACACTCTTGGTTACTCTTTATTTTGTTAAATAAACTTTGCAAAGAGAAAAAAAAGAGAGAAAAAAAAGGGTTCAAACAATTGGAAAAATTAATTAAATCGTCCTTCAAGGTCTTTGGTGGTCATAAAACCTACTGTAATACTGAACTACCGGTTGAAATGTTTTCCCAATTAATTCACTATTATCATATAACCATTCCCCACAGCTAATATACCTTACAAGTTTGGCAATTGTAAATTCTTATTAGAGTTCCCCTACTTGTTTTGAAGAGTATAGATGAAACACAGGACAGTCTCTTTCAAAGCAAAACTGTGTTTTTAATTAACTGAAAACCATATAGTGCCATAATATATTCCACAAGTTTTTCTACTGCTCCCATTGCTCCACACTTCCGCATGCCACCGCAATGACAACACCCAACGCATAAAATGGCAAAATATAAACAATTTGTTACGAGCACGAAGCTCATCAATCTTGTCTCAAGTGGGAAATTATTGAATGTTAAGTTGCAGAGAAGATACATCTGGATCCTCTAACTTGTCCAACTGGTTACATAAACTTCTCGAGTGCCTCTTCGAAATGTCACGTGGCTCGTGATGGTAGGCGGCGCCACTGCGGCACGTGGTATGTATTACAGCAAGTGTAACGCATCAAAATAGTTTGTAGACGAAACACAAATTAAAAAGTTTGTCTTGTTTAACGACACCACTAGAGCATATTGATTTATTAATAATCGGCTATTGGAGATTCGTGATGGTAGGCACGTGGTATGTATTATAGCAAGTGTAGCCCATCAAAATAGTTTCTAAACGAAACAAAAGTTTTAAAAGTTTGCTTTGTTTAACGACACCACTAGAGCGTATTGATGTATTAATCATTGGCTATTGCAGGCTAGTGGTGGTAGGCGGCGCCACTGCGGCATGTGGTGTGTATTTTAGCAAGTGTATCGCATCAAAATAGTTTCTAAACGAAAGAAAAGTTTTAAAAGTTTGCTTTGTTTTACGACACAACTAGAGCGTATTGATTTATTAATTATTGGCTATTGGATGTTAAATATTTGATCATTGTGACAGGTAGTGGGAAGAAACGCACTACGGTGTTTTCCCATTAGCAGCAAGGGATCTTTTATATGAATTTGTCCACAAACAGGATATCACATACCAGGATAGCCTTTGATATGCCAGTCATGGGGCACTGGTTGGGACGGGGGAAATCCAATTAGAGAATGGATCCACTGAAGTGATTCGATCCTACGATGCAAGGATCGCAGACGAATGCTGTGCCGACTCAGCTAAACCTCGTCCCTGTCATAGGAAGTGTGGCGCATCAAAATAGTTTCTGGGGCTGGGACGTAGCACAGTGGTAAAGCGCACGCCTGATACGCGATCGGTCTAGGATCGATCCCTATCGGTGGGCCCATTGGATTATTTTCTCGTTCCAGCCAGTGCACCACGACTGGTATATCAAAGCCCGTGGTACGTGCTATCCTGTCTGTGGGATGGTGCATATAAAAGATCCCTTGCTACTACTGAAAAAATATAGCGGGTTTCCTCTCTAAACGAAACATGCCGATTTATAATTTAGACAATATTGTTTAGTTTGTAATTTGTTTAACGACACCACAAGAACACATCGATTTACTAGTAGTAATCATTGGCTATTTTATGTCAAACATTTGGCAATTCTGGCATGTCCTCGAGAGGAACCCGATACATTGTTTTATATACACCATCTCCCAGGACGGATAGTACATACCACGGCCTTTGATATACCAGTTGTGGTGCGAGCAATTTACCACTGGAATACGTCCAGTTCCAAGTTAGACAATAACTGAAGGAACAGACGGCCCAGATAGCCAATAACCATATACGTGTACCTAATTATTAAAACAGGGGGGCTAACAATAATCAGGGTTGATGAGTAAATAGTGGGTCACTCAGATGAATGGACTATTTTTTAAAGGGACATTCCTGAGTTTGCTGCTTTGTAAGATGTTTCCGACTAATAAAATATTTCTACGATTAAACTTACATATTAAATATATTTTCTTTTTTAGAAAACCAGTGTCTGTATATTCAATGTGTTTCTGGTCATGTTAATATTTGTAAGATGCCCAAAACTGGATTTTGTCTTCAAATAATTTCGTATGTACGAAAAAATAAATTTAGGAAATAAAATGAAATTTAACCTAATACAAATATTAGAACGATCAGAAACACATTTAATATATAGCCGCTAATATTGTATGCAAAGAAAAATAATTGATATGTAATTACAGTCGTTAAAAAGTCTTTGTTAGTTGATAACATCTTTAAAAAATTGCAGCAAACTCAGGAATGTCCCTTTAAGTCACGAGCATTGTGTTGTAATTTAAGTATGCATAAGGATATCTATACACACAAATGCTCCCAAGAAAACGAAAACAGAACAAAAATTCGGATATGTTCTCTCATTTTATTGGCAACAATAATATGTACGTCCAACACGGCATCGATACTGATGATGACTTAGTCTATATTGTGTATACTACCCAATCAAGACCCATAGACGACAATAGTAACACATGTGGCTAAAACTCTTACATGCAGCGTATCAATCGACATAAATACCACAGATATAAATACTACCACCCCTCATCCTTAAAGTGAATCAGAAAAAATGGGGTCAAGCTGCTCATTTCAGAAATAACGGGTATCGTCTATTACTACCCTAGTTCCGCACAAAGATTTTAAAAACTTTTTATTACAGATACCCCATACATGTTTCAAGCACACGGCTACTTGATACAATGCTACTAGATAAAATAAAACTGCATAAATGTTTTGCCCAGATGAAATTCACATTTATCACCAATCACAGGACTTGTGGTGTTAACTTAAAGTTGGATGCACCTTGGACTTTGACCCAGCAGGAAGATATTTGGTTTAGTACTACCTATAGAGGCAACCCAGACACATTTATGGTAAAAGAAGATGATTATGGTAAAACTAGTGTAGAAACTACAGGAGACACGAAACGAGTTTCTTGGGAGGATTCAAAAGCCTGCTGACCCGTGAAATAATTATGTGAGGAAGAGATGGTGGGTAACGGTTAGTGTTAAAGTATAAAAACAACTTTGTTTTGCTTAGCGACACCACTAGAGCATATTGATTTATTAATCATCGGCTATTGGATGTCAAACATTTGCTTATTTGTACAAAGTCTTGGAAAGGAAACCCGCTACATTTTTCCATTAGTAGCTAGGGATCTTTTATAAGCACCATCCCACAGACAGGACAGCACACATCACGGCCAGTCATGGTGCACTGGCTGGAAAGAGAAATAGCCCAATGGGATTCCCGACAGGGATCGATCCTAGACCGACCGCGAATCAGGCGAGCGCTTTAACATCTGTAGTGGGCAACGTCCCACAGAGTCCGTGTCTCTGTCCACAGTCTTGCAACTGATGTGCTCGGTGTTGTACTTGATTCTGTTTTATATAGATGTCCCAATACCCACAACCCGCAAACACAACATCCTGCCTACCCATATTACATACATGTTGGGTTACTCTGTGAGATTACTCTGTGAGATTACTATGTACGGTTACATTGTGAGGTTTCTCTGTGAGGTTACTCGGTTAGGTTACTATGTGAAGTTATTCTGTGAGGTTACTATGTTAAAGTACTATCTGAGATTACTCTGTGAGATTACTATGTACGGTTACATTGTGAGGTTTCTCTGTGAGGTTACTCGGTTAGGTTACCATGTGAAGTTATTCTGTGAGGTTACTATGTTAAAGTACTATCTGAGGTTACTCTGTGAGGTTACTATGTGAGGTTACAGTGTGAGGTTTCTATCTGAGGTTACTCTGTGAGGTTACTTTGTGAGGTTACTCTGTGAGATTACTATTCGAGGTTAATCTGTAAGGCTCCTATTTGAGGTTACTATGTGAGATTATTCTGTGAGGTTACTATACGAGAAGAGTACTATGTGCGGTTACTCTGTGAGGTTACTATATGCGGTTACTGTGTGAGGTTACTATATGAGGTTATTCTGTGAGGTTACTATATGTGCTGTTACTCTGTGAGGTTGCTATGTGAGGTTACTATCTGAGGTTACTCTATGAAGTTACCATGCGAGGTTACTATATGAGGTTACTATGTGAGGTTATTCCGTGAGGTTACTATATGAGCAGAGTACTATGTGCGGTTACTCTGTGAGGTTGTCACGTGAGGTTACTTTGTTAGGACAGGAGTTAGAAAGTGGAAGTAGATCAGGTGTATTATGTTTTTTTCCTCCTGGAGCCAGACGCAATTTCAGTACCACTGCATCATCCATAAGAAAGACGTACAGACACACCCAAACCCCATAATTTACAAGACCCGTGATAGCCACTGCGTGCTAAATCACACGCTAGTCCAACACGCAGACACTAAGCTTTAATTTAAAACATTTAGTCTCACGTTTTGCCGTTTAATTGCAGATACTTAGTATCTCTCCGTTTCACACAAAAAAAGGCTGGGCTTGTTCATAAATTATGGCGATTTGATCTGCTACATGATTCGGTGATAAAATTATCGCACACACCACACGCGCACATCAAACAGTCGTGTCTTCGGGCGTTTTGTCTTATCTAGACATTTACCGCGGTGGGGTCTTGTCTTCGTCAGTTCTATAGCTTTTGCGGTGTATGTGTGTGTGTGTGTGTGTGTGTGTGTGTGTGTGTGTGTGTGTGTGTGTCTGCGTGTCGAATGTTAAAAAAGTATGTGATCTTTTTCATATTGCATATTTTCAGAATTTGATAACTTTGCAAATTAAATGTAAATTAATCAGATCGCGACGGCACTATGTTTATTGACATGTAAGGAAACGTACTGTGACGACACTATAGAAACATGTCAATAGCAACATTACTTTGAAAGTTGCCCAGCGTTCCGAAAACAAGAAAAAGTCATGCACTAGTTTATGTTTTACATATAGAATATCGGGTTACTACGTTTTTGATACCGTGGTTATTTGGCGAGGTTTAGACAACGGTGTAACAGGAGAGTTTCATGAATTATATATCATTTCTAACACACCCGTTGGAGACAACACTATGTGTCATTTATGGTATAGCACGGCGATATCCCACATAATATGAAATTAGATATCAATTTAAGGACATCTTATTGGCTGCTTCATTGTGAGGATCTAGATATCAATTCCAATGACTGTATGTATTGAAACCGATGACTGCCTGTAACATACAAGTTCACTGTACAAGCACAAAGGCCGTAAGAAAGTTTAAATAGGAAAATACGTTTAAATTTCTTTTAAAGCTGGGTTTGTAAGAAATAAGTTATTCTTCTTCAGCATTCGATTGGTTGTATTATATCCTTTGTCCCGTGAGAGTCGCAAAAAGGGCTGTCAGGCGTAGATCTTTTGCAGAGACCCACAGCTTGGCATCCATCGTAGTACTCACAGGCCAGATTTGTTGCCTCTCTCTGTTATAGAGTGGACAGAACTGCAGGAAGTATTATGGGGTTTGGTCCTCTTTTCCACAATCACAAGAAATATGTAACGAAGTAGAATATCAAGCATGTATGACCAACAAACACTGTTTATCTTACAACTCGCTGCTTATCCACCAGCTTTTGCTCGTTAAATGTGTTTTGAAACAATTCGTTGTAATGAATGAATGAATGAATGGAATGAATGAATGAAAGAATGAAAGAATGAATGAATGAATGAATGTTTAACGACACTCCAGAACCAAAAATACATCGGCTACTGGATGTCAATATGAATTTCTAAAACTTGTAAGATAAATGGTGTCTAACGGCTACTCGTGTTCTATAGTATTCTCTATACACATGTAAAAGCAATCAAAATTTATAGATACCGTTATTGTCAAAATTAAAGGACTTGTTGAGTTTCCACCTGCATATAGGATAATCGGCGGCAATTATAGGTGAAATATAGGTCTTAGTAAATAAACAGGTGGGCTTCAGTTTTGAGAAATCACCGTCCAGTGTCACCATATAAATTACTCTTTTGGACACCGGCGGTGGGCTTATTATAAGTCCTTTTACTACAAACACAGCACATACTAGTAGTCTTTGATAACCGTTTGGTAACAACAGAATATAACTCGTCAATGCTCGTCAATACTTGTTATTAAACAGAAATGTCCGTTCCGTACGCTGATAACAATACTGTTACGGCATCTCTGCCGCCACACACATTTTATTATTACATATTATTTCAATACAGATGCAAACCAAAACACTCTTCTTAGCTTTAGGATCATCAGTATATATTTTTATGGGATAACAACTATTCTATCTTTTGTAGCGATACAAACCCAACCACATGGCATTTTTGTATTCTTAACATAAACAGTTTTAGATCGTTGATTATCACCAATTATTGTGCTGTAATTTACGATCCACGAATACTGTATCTATAGTCCGTCCCATCCTCATACAATTTAGTTTTTTGTAAATAATTTCAATTTTGTTTCACGTAAGAAAAAAGTAAAAGTACTTTGAAAATAACAAAACAATACTATTTGTGTCTGCAATATAAAACAAACAGTCGGCTCAGAAATATATAACTCCATAGTATGAAAACAAACAAGCGTTCTCCATGGGAAGGACTATAGTTAGAACCATAGGGTTTCCATTGTTGTAGGGGGAAGCAGGCTGGCTTTTGCCCGGATTAAAAATGCCCGAATCTGGATAACATTTATTCATATTATCATTTCTACCAAATAGCTAAATAAGGTTGCAAACAAATCATTACGCACTTTTAACATGGATTACAACTCATTTTGAGGCTAGAATGATGGAAATACGTGGTAAAAGGGTCTCTGGTTAGCACATTGTGCCAGAATATATGTATAATTTTTTCCCGAATTTGAGGTTCTTCTCCATCACTGGGGGGGGGGGGCAGTGGGGGGCAGTGGGGGGCCCCTGTCTCGTACGTTTATGGTTAGAACTCTAGTTAGGACAAAGAAACCGCTAACTTCAACAGTATGCCTGTCGAAATTATAAAAATGTCACCAGGGCTCAAGACGCTAAACGTATTTCGTTTGATGATGATGATGTATCAATTCCGCAGCCATAATAATATGTGTAAAGTGTAAACCGACTTATCATGATGATGGTGGCTCCGACAGGGGTAAATACGGGAACGAACGCCACGAGGCACTTGAGCTAATTACATCACGACACGTGCCATGGACGAATTATGTGGAAACATTGAAAATGTGTTCCTGTCTCAGCAATTATCTGGTTTGTTTTATGTCTGTTGACATTAAGAGAAAAGAAGTCCTTAAAATACAAACTATATAAAAAAGAATATGGCGCGAGCCGGAAATGAGCCGTGCACGAACATGATTTGTTGGAGACAACGCACGTGATTTCTGTCAGCACTTGAAATTCTTAAGTTGAAGGAAAACAGCTTGGATGAGTCTTGTATACAGAATATCACTGAACACGGCTATTAATCTCGGTAGTGTTTGTTTAACTTTCAGTTTGAATAAAGTCTGGGTTTTATAAACAAAATTATAGAAACAGAATTAATCATCGTTTCATAGGGTTAAAATAAAAATACAAACAAGGACAATAATTAATTATTCATACGTTATGTTTTCCATCTTAGATGCCACCAACACTGATCTTTAAATGTTTTTTCTTGTTTCTTTGGTAGTTTCTTTTTTCGTCTTCTGTTTATAACTTCCAGTAAAACGCATTTGATTACCGATTATGAAAGACAAGGCAGAATGGAAGGGTTGGTGTGGGTGTGGGTTGTGGTTTGCAAAGTTAGACTGAAATGCTACCATGAGGCACTTAGTATGCAAATATTGTTGCTGATTGAATGGGTAGTGAACTGTGATTTGACCTTTGATTTTCACAATACCTTTAACTTAAGCAATTTACCAACGATTAAGGTACATACACAGATATTGACGAACTGACATGGGGGATAAAATCCTTTCTAGCCTCCCAATTTGTCTCTCAAGCCGTCGTTGGGACTCGAACCTATGGCACCGTTCTGCCCGCGGTATCCAGACCATCACGATAACCGTTCGTCCAACGAGAGTTTCGTTTTTGCTTTTTGTTAAACGACACCACTAGAACACATTGATTTATTAATCATTGGCTATTGGATGTCAAACATATGGTCATTTTTGACACAGTCATAGAGAGAAAACCCGCTACATATTTCCATTAGTAGCAAGGGATATTTTATATGCACCATCCCACAGACAGGATAGCACATACCACGGCATTTGATATACCAGTCGTGGTGCACTGGCTGTGATGAGAAATAGCCCAATGGGCTCACCGACGGGGATCGATCCCAAATCGACCGCGCATCAAGCGAACGCTTTACTACTGGGCTACGTACCGCCCCTCCAACGACACATTCTTAAAATAATATTATCAGTTTTCCGACGATATACGTGGGACATCAGGCGTGGATCCAGGGGTAGGTCGAGGGGGTCTGGATACCCCTGCTCCTGACGAGAAAAAAAGAAGATTTTGGTTTAAGGTACATTCACCGCTAACATACAACTTCCATTTAATGAATGATATCCGCGTCTGGGCCTACAACCGCCGTGGTGCACCCCTTAACGTACATTACGTCGTGGGCAGGGGCGGAACGTATCCCAGTGCTAAAGTGCTCGCCTAATGGTCGGTCTAGGATCGATCCCCGTCGGTGGGCCCAGTTGGCTGTTTTTCGTTCTAGCCAGTGCACCACGACTGGTATATCAAAGGCAGTGGTATGTGCTATCCTGTCTCTGGGATGATGCACATAAACGATATAAAAGATCCCTTGCTACTAATGGAAAAATGTAGCGGGTTTCCTCTCTAAAACTATATGTAAGAATTACCAATTGTTTGACATCCAATAGCCGATGATTAATAAATCAATGTGCTCTAGTGGTGTCGTTAAACAAAACAAAGTTTAAACACTTTTAATGTTTGTCTAAACCTAGCATAGTAGTGAGCTCCGTTGTCTAGTGGATAAGCTGCTGGACAATCAAGCTGACGACAGTGGTACAAATCCCGTCAAAGCTGGCTCACACATTCATTCATCTTTCTCATCTCTCACCCTCTGCCTATCATTTTCATTATCTTAATATAAAAAACTTTCCAATTTCTCTCACTATTTGAATCTGTTTTGAACCTTTCTGTCAGTTTCCTCCGATTCTGTCTTCTGAGCTGTCCACACCATCGCCTACCTGTCTCAACTTCCTCCACGGGTGCAGTCTCTGTGTATTTCCCTGCACCCACCTGGCATCCTCGTCCTCTGCCGCTAATAAAGCTGTTCTGACCCACGGCACTAACTAACAACCGCCGGTAGTAGGGGTGGTTACAAGTGCCTCTTAACAATGCCAGAAGTAACTACTGAACACTCCCCGAAGTGGTCAGACTAAGCCCACAGCTAAAAGCTGATGGGGAATGGCAGGTGTGTGGCACAGATAGCCACAAGAGACAAGCACCTGTCGCGGTTGGAGAGACAAGGACTAGGATGTGGAGGTGGACAGCGAAAGAAGTTGAAAGATAGGAGGAGTTGCCAGATCGGGAAGAAATGAGATAAAATTCAAAGGAGAGAAAGGAAAGGGGGCAGTGGGATAACCCCCCCCCCCCCCCCCCCCCAAAAAAAAAAACTACAAAAAAACAACAAAAAACCCTAGCATAGTATAATATGTATAGATACATGCATTATGAATATCTATATATGTGTCGGGTTTGACTAGCATATACATAGATATTAACATTGGGGACTGCTGGGATGGTTGAACAAAGTATGATATTAACACACTGGCACGAAAGATGAAATCGTTTAGCTTAACAAATTGTCTCTAAATAGCCCGTGTCTGCGACTCGAACCTCTAGCACCGAAAATAATGGCCAAATAACGACTATAATTATGTGTGAGACCTAAAAAACGGCACGAGAGACAACTTGTGAGGCCAGAAAAATGTTATCCTCTGCGTTAAAACCACATACTCAAATGTTCAGCTGTACCAGCGGACTCAAATATTCGGGAAAACCTGACTCTAACATTTCATTTCAAATTATGCTCGTGCTTATATCCAATTAAAGTTCAAGCACGATGTCCTGAGCACACATCTCAGCTATCTGAGCTGTCTGTCCAGGACAGTGGGTTAGTTGTTAGTGATTAGTGGTTAGTGAGAGAGAAAAGGATATAATGACCGTAAACCTACCCACTGAGTCGTTAAAACTCGCTCTGGGTGGGAGCCGGTACAGGGCTGCGAACCCTGTACCTACCAGCCTTATGTCCGATGGCTTAACCACAACGCCATTGAGACCGGTTACTCTAACATTTCAACTTATTTTTCGTGCTTATATTCAATTAAGGTTCAAGCACTACTCTAACAAAGCCGAAGCTTGCGGTCAAAGGGAAATAATCCGGATTTTTAAACCAGCGATTTGTGGCCCAAGGGAAGTAATCGCGGTTTTTCAGTTAAGGGAAAAGGAAAAAGGTCAAAATTATTCAACTCTTTTTCTGTTTAATAAACATGCTGAAGTGATGTAATTATAAAACAATTTTCACTTTTTAAACGAAAATGCAATAAATTAATGCAAGCATTAAAACCCCAATATGAACAAAAACTACAGATATGCAATCAATTTAATTTCGAAATACAAATTAAAATATACATTTGTTTTGTAGTAAAAAATTATACCAATTGTGCAGTACATGTTGTTAAAAATGGCTGTTAGCTGAACAAAGTAACTTCAGAAACTGACCTGGTGGTTTATAGAAACAAATTTATAGAAATCGAACAATAATTATTACGGATATACAAGTACTATTAAAAGCAAATAAATGAAATGAAATAAAATAAAATGAACTGAACTGAACTAAAATAAAATATAAATAAATAAATAAATAAATATGAATAATAATAAATAACAAACATATTCTAGAAATGACAGTTTTGAGACTGTAGTTGTGTTTTAATGTGTACCGACCTCGGTGGCGTCGTGGCAGGACATCGGTCTACAGGCTGGTAGGTACTGGGTTCGGATCCCAGTCGAGGCATGGGATTTTTAATCGAGATACCGACTCCAAACCCTGAGTGAGTGCTCCGCAAGGCTCAATGGGTAGGTGTAAACCACTTGCACCGACCAGTGATTCATAACTGGTTCAACAAAGGCCGTGGTTTGTGCTATCCCGCCTGTGGGAAGCGCAAATAAAAGATCCCGTGCTGCCTGTCGTAAAAAGAGTAGCCTATGTGGCGACAGCGGGTTTCCTCTAAAAACAGTGTCAGAATGACCATATGTTTGACGTCCAATAGCCGATGATAAGATAAAAAATCAATGTGCTCTAGCGGCGTTTATTTATTTATTTATTTATATTTTATTTTAGTTCAGTTCAGTTCATTTTATTTTATTTCATTTCATTTATTTGCTTTTAATAGTACTTGTATATCCGTGATAAAACAAACTTTACTTTTTTTTGTGTTTTAATGCGGATATGCTTTGTGCACATTAATTTTAAAATAAAAACGCTGTTAAAGACTTGACGTTTCGCACTGTATACATATGCTACTTCTCACAGGTCATTATAATACATCAAGCAATAAGGAAACAGATAATACACATGCATAATATATCAACTCGTTACACCCACATTTGTTCCAAGAAAACGGTGACCTCGAGCTCTAAGTCCGGTTCTCACCAACCACAAAACATTATATAAAGCAGACCTCTTTAGCCTTGGGCTTATTGCCACCTAATATTATTCCAACAACTACTGAATACAGGTATTATTAATTTTCATTTTGTTAGTGTACATCGTTCTCTCATCACTTATCATTTTAAATCTGTCTGTCTGTCTGTCTGCCTGTCTGCCTGCCTCTCTCTCTCTCTCTCTCTATCGCTCTCTCTCTCTCTCTCTCTCTCTCTCTCTCTCTCTCTCTCTCTCTCTCTCTCTCTCTCTCTCTCTCTCTCTCTCTCGTTCCATCCAGTGCACCACGACTGGTATATCAAAGGCCGTGGCATGTGCTATCCTGTGTGTAGCATGGTGCATATAAAAGATCCCTTGCTACTAATGGAAATATTGTACCGGTGTAAATGGAATGCAAGTCCGTAGGAATAGTTGTCTGCCCGGACTTAATTTCCTAGGAATGCAGGTCCTAGGTCTAATATACCTAGGAATGCAAGTCCTAGGACTTACGTTCCTTAGGAATACTAGTCTGTCTGCCAGGATATCAAGTCCGGGGCGGACTTGCATTCTTGGACAATCAAAATTTAAGTCCGGTCGTACACATAAAAATTAAATTATAAATGTAAACAAAACAAAAAACAGTTTCCTTTTTGTTTATTTAATTAACTTAGGAAACTAGCGCCTCTCTTTATTTAAATATTTTCTATTTATTCCAATATTTGCCATTTATATCATTTGCAAGAGTTTGTACATATTTTGTTGACCTTATTACATGAGCAGAACCAAGGTCTTTATTCATTGCATATTGTTCCAACTAATAGATGTTTAAACATTTATAAGTAACTCAAAAACATTTTCCATAATTCGAAGCATATTAGTTCTCACAAATAAGTATTTATAACTTGCCCATATGATATACCAACACAATTATCTGTTAGACATTATGTACTGGTATTTGATAATAATAATAATAATAATAATAATAATAATAATAATAATAATAATAATAAAAATAATAATAATAATAATAACAATAATTTAACTATAAACATTTGATATTTGCGTTATATAAATTATCTAATTATATAATTTTAAGTTTGTACCTTTTTGTCAATAATGTTGCAGGCGCGTGTACATAGGGTGTGGGGTGGGGTGGCGTGTTCTAAACACCCCTCTTCAAAGCAAATTTCTACTTGCCACAGTCTAGACCTCTCCCCTGCATAGCTTACTGAACATGTGCCTGCTTTGTCAAGTTTGCTCATTTTAAAAATTAATTTGGTCTAACATATGACATATCAGACTCTAGCCTCTATAATATCTTAGTCCCAACAAACCATACCATCGATAAACAAATATGTTAAATGGTTTTCATTGATGTTTATCAATTAATAGAGATATCAATGACTAAGAGTGGGTTTTAGCAGCTCAATGGGCTACTACACCGACTAAAACAAAACAGTAACCCCTGAACAATTATCATACTGTCAATAATATGCACACACAATTTACAAAGATCCTTTTAAACAGACTAACTACTCATGACACTTTTACACCTGACAGTTTTGGTCGCAGTAGGTATTCAGGCTCACTTTTTGGGAGAAGGGGGGGGAGGGGGTAGGCATGCTGATTTTTATTGCCCGAATGAAACGAAAATGTCTGAATTTGGAACACAACGTATATTTATATTCGCATTACTACCGAAGACGCTATATAGGATTCCAAACAAATCAGTCTGCATTTTTACATGGATTACAACTAATATTGTGAGTAAAATGATGGAAATATATGGTGAAGATTTTAGGCCTACTCATTTTGCCCGAACGTGTCCATTGTCCCTCCCCCCCCCCCACTAAGGGAGTGACCCCCGACCCCCACCTCCACCTAGTCTCGAACGCTTATGGTGTTCATAACGACCAGGTATAATAATACAGAGACCCTTTCCCCAACTCATATCTTATGTTTTTTATGGTCAAACTGCCATAAAGCAATCAGTGATAATTAATTTCACAATTTTTAATTGTTCATCAATAAAAGTCAAATTTTCATGCTTATTATTCCTGTTATTTTATATTGTAGTAACTGGTCATTATAGTACTAGTTATAAGTACTAACGACTAGAACTAAGTACAATTTTTAAAGTTTTATTTCAGGGATTTTCAGGAATCATATATATGTAATAAGCAAAACATCGGAAATAAATTCCAGAGGACTAGGAATACTAGGATTGAAAATCCTGTGAACCAGGAGTACCAGGAATAAAAGTCCCACGGACTTACATTCCTCGGAATGCATGTCCCACAGACTTAAATTCCTAGGGATACAGGTCCCACAGACTAGGATTCCGAGGAATTAATCAGATTGTGACTTTCCGTCAAAATATAAACTTACAAAACATATTATTAAAAATTATGTTGGTGTATATAGAAATTGTCTTTTGCTGTTCACCAAATGTTAAGTTTTTGGAGTTACCAGTTTTCATATATATAGATTTTTTTTTTTAATTTCGGGGAGGGGTGTGTATGTGTGTATTTCTTCGTGTTGAACACATGGACATACAGCCTACATTATGTCTGTAGTTGCATTACATACTTTTGAAAAAAGCAAGATATTCATCCTACTTCAATATGCTAACAAAAATGTAAGACGATTACAAAAATTCACTTATGTGTCTGATCCACAAGTCTATGACGTAAAAAAATATAATTAAGTTTAAAATATTTTTTGACATGGAGATTTGAAACCACAATAATCTTAAGAGACTCGTACACTTAACCACCCCACTACGAGGGAAGGCTGCCAAAACCTCACTTTTCTTCTCGTGTCTTTCTGGCAGCTCGTGCAAATTGCAGCGTATAATAAACGGACATCTAATTTGCCGGACTAGTATTTCTGTCACTGTTGTAGAAGGAATTTAAGTCCGGTAGGAATAAAAGTCCTAGGATAAAAACAACTTAAAAATACACCAGGAATGAAAGTCCGGGTAGGACTATGTTCCTAAGCTATGGAGGTCCGATAGGACCTCGGTTCCCACGGACCTGCGTTCCTTTTACACCGGGTTTTCTCTATACGACTGTGTCATAGTGACCATATGTTTGACGTCCAATAGCTGATAATTAATAAATCAACGTGCTCTAGTGGTGTCGTTAAACCAAAACAAACTAACTATATTTATTTATTTTTAATTGGAACGGGGGGGGGGGGGGGGGGGGCAGAAGTGTAGAAGTGTTTGTTCTTATCGTAAATGTTTTTAGATCCGTTGGAGACTTTCTAAATACGTAGTTTCTTTCTAATTTTAAAAAAGTCTGCCCACTATACTACTATTAAAATTGATTTCGTTTTGTTTTTGTTTTTACTTATGTGTAGTCAAGGAGAATAAATGAATACTAGTGTAGATGTTGTACAATGTCACCGACAATTCTTTACTGTGCGCCTTTCCTGATATGTTTGGTCCCGACTTAAAATATAATATAGACAAATTTATCAGTGATAATATTGTTAAATTAAATGTATTACATATATTGTTGTTATGTAACTAGTTAGATGTATATGAATATTGTCAGTTCTCGTCATTTAAGTTATGTACCGATTTAAAATGTCCGATTATGGGGGGATTTTGGTTTACAGAGGGCCCGGTTTTGTATGTATGTATGTATGTATGTATGTATGTATGTATGTGTGTGTGTGTGTGTGTGTGTGTGTGTGTGTACACACACATTATATTCAACAAATTTCATTTACTGAATTTATTTATTGAATTTATTGTTTGTTAGACGTAGTTTTAATCAAAGGGACGTGATTTAGCTCAGTCGGTTGAGTGCTCGCTTGAGGTGCTTGCGTCACAGGATCGATCCACCTCGATTTGTTTTTTCTCGTTCTAACCAGTCCACCACAAGTTGTCAAAGGCCGTGGTATGTGCTTTTTTGTATGTTGGAAAGTGCATATAAAAGATACCTTACTGCTAATGGAAAAATGTAGCGAGTCAGAATTACCAAATGTGCGACATCCAATAGCCGATGATTAATTAATCAATGTGCTCTAGTGGTGTCGTTAAAAAAACCCTTAGTTTTAAAGTTTTAATCAAATTATATTTGCACTTTAAACATATATATACATATTTATTACCCATATAGTCTACAATAAACGGTCACATTAATATCGTATTTTCCCCCTTTATCTTTATAGCCTGGGCTATAATAATACATCGAAAACTGTTATAATACACTTCTGACGTCACTATAGTTGCTTAAAGGGACATGCCCTAGTTTTTAAACACTAACGCATATTTTTGACTATTATAACCGTTTTTTGGTAACTTAAATCATACTTTACTTAGATTTTATTGTTTAGATTATCAATTTCCGTACATTCAAAGTGCTTTTAATATCACAAAATGCATTTCTCATATTTTAAAAAAACCATGTGTGTCTGAGAAGTAACAGATATGGAGTCGAGTTTTAGTCTATTTTTAGAGGGTATTTCACCATTTCAAAGTCACAGACTCATGTTTCACTCAATTGTAACTTTATCCAAATGTGTTACAGGTTATCTATCTATATTTCTGTTTTTTTTAAAACAGGATGCTATGGATACTCTTTCTGGGGCTAATGGGATCAGCGATTGCCGGTGACGCGAAGCAGTAAGTTAATCATAATTATACTTTTCACGAAAATGTCTTCAATCTCACCCCTCCCGCATTTAACAATTAAAGTTTGTTTAGTTTAACGACACCACTAGAACACATTGATTTATTAATCATCAGCTATTAGATGTCAAACATTTGGTAATTTTGACATATAGTCTTAGAGAGGAAACCCGCTACATTTTTTCCCATTAGTAGCAATGGGTATTTTATATGCACCATCCCACAGACAGGATAGCACATACTACGGCTTTTGATATACCGTTCGTGGTGCACTGGCTGGAACGCTTGAACGTGAAATACCCCAATAGACCTACCGAAGGGGATCGATCCCAGACTGACCGCGCATCAGGCGAACGCTTACCATTCGGCTACATCCCGCCACTTACTATTGGTAGTCACAATCTCACTATTCCATCATTTAATACCTTTTACTAATGCACCCCCCAAAAAAAAAAACCCACACAAAAACCCCACAAAATCCCCCAAAACCCCCACAAACAAACAAACAAACACAAACAAAAAACCCCAAACAAGAACCCACAATCAAACAAACTGTAGTTGTGATAGTCTCATTCATTTTCACTATCAACAGATGTAAACATGCAAACCGTGACACCAAATTTCAGAGGGACATTCCTGAATTTTGCAACCATTTAACATGTTTCTGGTTAACAAATATTTTTCATGCAATGACACATTATTAATCACATTGTCTTGTTTAGAATATCAGTATTTTTATGTCCAATGTGTTTCTGATCATACCGGTGTTTATGATAGCTGAAAATGGATTTTAATTCCTAATACTTAATCAAATTACCAGTGGTATCAAGAATTACAATCTACGCTGAAACACGTGCCAGCCGTGTGTTAAAATGTGCTGAAATGTCGTTAAACAAGCATTACATTTCTTTCCTAAAACATCCTCTGATTTGTTTTTGTTCCTGTTCCAATCAATGCCACCCCCCCCCCCCCCCCCCCCACCCCCCCCCCCCCCCCACCCACACACACACGGCTGGTATGTGATGCCTTATCTGTGGGGAAAGTGCATATAAAATATTACTTGTTAATAATGGGAAAATGTAACTGGTTTCTTCTAAGACTACAGGTCAAAATTACCCAATGTTACCCAAAATTACCCAATGTTACCCAAAATTACCCAATGTTTGACATCCAATAGCCTATGGCTAATAAATCAATGTGCTCTAGTGGTCTCGTTAAACAAAACAAACTTTAACTTTTCCTCTATCAAACAATGTGCTGAAGAGTCTGCAAACAGATATTCCTTAACTTTTCCTTATGCTAGTGTCAGACTGTCAACCGTCACGACAAAGTTGGCCAACTCGGCGGATGCGTTGTGATTTCCCCAACGGCAAGTGTGCTCAAATTAACAATTAAATGGTCATAGAAGTCGTGCACGACGAAAATCGAGTTGTAAGAGCGCTCAGATTAGCAACTGGACAGTCGTAGAAGTCGTGACAGCAGAATGTTGGCCAACTTTGTGCTATTAGTTGGTAGTCTGAGCCTAGCGTTATACGACAAAAATCGAGTTGTAAGAGCACTCAGTCTAGAAACTGGTAGAAGTCGTAGAATTCGTGAGAGTAGAAAGTTGGCCAACTTTGTGCTGGTAGTTGTTAGTCTGAGACTAGCATTATGCGACGAGCATCGAGTTGTAAGAGCCCCCAGACTAGCAACTGGACAGTCGTAGAAGTAGTCACAGCAGAAAGTTGGCCAACTCTGTCGTGACAGTTGGTAATGTGACCCTAGTATTACGCTTTCTGCAGTGGATCGTACTTGATAACTGGTGCACAGAGCGTGCAGCCTGGGATGCCGTACACCATCAGCGTGGACGTCCTCAACACCAGCGACGTGGTGCACGTCAAGGCGGAGCTACAGAGGACCTGGTACAACCACTCACACTTCGTCAGAGTACCGGTCACCGCGGCCCAAGGCGTCTTCACGAAAGGTAAAATTCAATCAAACTTGCTCTAAGGGAACACAATTTGGAATATAACAACCACACGAACATGAAAAATAAAAACAACAAAATAAAATAAAAAACAAATAATATTAATTAAAAATCCCCCCCCCCCCCCCACCCAAAAAAAAAAAAAAATCCAGCACCAATAACAACGGTATCAACCAACCAACCAACCAACCAGACAATACAGATTAAGGCTGAAAAGAAATAAGATTTGTTTTTCCTAGTATGCATTGTTAATCAACGGTGATCGATTAAGTTATCAAATAACCAAGTATTCCGCTTTCTATTGTTTTCTACAGAATATAAATGAATTATAGCGAATATTAGATTATATAGGTGCAATTAGATTAATAAGTAACACATGCATATATGTTCCAATACTGTTACTCGTTGTTTTGTAGGTGTGGCCGGACCGTTAACGCTACAGGTATTTATTAGTTTGAATTTTCATTTCATGTAAATGTATCTAAAATAGACTGAGTTATAGGTAGGCCTGAAGCTAGGGTTAAAATACTGCACCAGTAATTGTATCCTAGAAAAGTCATTTTAGATCCCAAGTTTAGAAAACTGCCAGAGATTGACCTGTTAAAAATCCGTGAATATTTGACCAGTAGGAAAGAATGAAAATAAATGTTTGTTTAACAACACCGAAGCGCGATGTTTAATCACCGGCTGTTGGGCGCTTCAGACTTTAATTTCATCACACCACCCTATGGGCAGCAAACTATTATTATTATTTTTTTACATCTTCAGTATAAACGATATAAAATGACACTGGCTAAAACAGGAACTAATTAAATAACATGCATTTGTCAGTGACTTGCAATTGCAAAATGATTGTCCGTATATAGAACCATTTATAGTCTTGCATATTACCTGTGTTTAAGGACATCATAAGTTCACATTCAGGTTGTAAATGTTAGACCTTAGTGCTTAACTCGTTCCTTGGCTTTATAGTCCAAGATTACCGGCCTCGGTAGTGTGGTGGTTAAGCCATCGGACATAAGGCTGGTAGGTACTGGGTTCACGGCCCGGTAGCGGCTCCCATCCAGAGCGAGTTTTATCGACTCATTGGGTAGGTAGGTGTAAGACCACTACACCCATTTCTCCCTCACTAACCACTAACAACTAAAAACTAATCCACTGTCCTGAACAGACAACCCAGATAGCTGAGGTGTGTGCCCAGGACAGCGTGCTTGAACCTTAATTGGATATATACTCTTCAAAAAAAAGAAACGCAAAAGGGTACAAATGGGTTATAACTCCGATTTTATGTTTCCTACCGGTTCATGCTTTGTGAATATAAGGTCATTGCATGTCCCAAACACATTCCCACGGTTACATTCGATAAAACGCAGCTACTGTACAATAAAGTTCCAAAATGTGAATATTCGCAAAAACGCAGCCACGTGCAAACCATGTCACCACTGCACGTGCGTTGTCTGCACGTGCAACATGAACACCGACAGTATAAAAGTGCAGGGTGTTCGCTTGCCTGGCCTCTGTATCTGGCCGACAGTTGACAATCCAGGACATGCCACGTCTCAGTGAACCGCAGAGAAACAATGCCATCGGCCGACTAGACGCAGGCGAATCCAGAACGGCCGTTGCCAGGGCATTCCATGTGTCCCCAAGCACCATCTCCAGACTGTGGGACCGTTACCAGCAACATGGATCAACACGTGACCTCCTAGATCCGGTCGACCACGGGTCACTACCCCCGGGCAGGACCGCTACATCCGGGTACGCCACCTTCGGGAACGATTGACTACTGCCACCTCCACAGCCGCAGCAATACCAGGTTTGCGCAATGTGGTTTTGCGTTTCTTCTTTTGAAGAGTATATATAAACACGAACGTAAGTTGAAATGAATGAAAGTCCAAGACCAAATGGCCAGACAAGATGGTTTTATGACTGTTTATTGATCAACTGTTAAACTGGAATATTAATATATAAGCATGTAATATATTAATGTATGGAAAAACTGTGGAATAATCAACACTCCAATAAAGATTCGCATTCGTATTTTTCATACTCTCTTTCCTTTGACCTAGATTCCCAATGACCTGGCTTCAAGTAACTACAAAGTTCACGTGATCGGGACTCGTGGCCTGAATTTCGAAGGAGACCTGCCCGTCTACGTCATCACCCAGTCCGTGTCCATACTGGTGCAGACGGACAAAGCTATGTACAAACCCGGACAGACAGGTAACACATAAACACAATATGAAGGAAGGAAGGAAATGTTTTATTTAACGACGCACTCAACACATTTTATTTACGGTTATATGGCGTCGGACATGTAGTTAAGGACCACATAGATATTGAGGGAGGAAAACCGCTGTCGCCACTTCATGGGCTACTCTTTTCGATTATCAGCAAGGGATCTTTTATATTCACCATCTCATAGATAGAACAGCACATACCACGGCCTTTGATGTACCAGTCGTGGTACACTGGCTAGAGCGAGAATATAAATAGTCATTCGGGACTTTGATAATAATTGGTAATTCCACTGGAATATGATGTAGCACATCATCCTACATGGAATAACCATGGTGGTCGCTTTGACTTTGTCTTTTTGGTAGAGCGATATCCTGTTTGAAACCACGTTTTCGGACAAACACAATGAGTCGAACTGAGAAAAGTGACGTTAAAGTTGAGATTCTGTATTGAATACTATGCAAATCGAAATTTTAAAGCAACAGTTTGGCTAATTCTGTACGTTGTTTGTATTTATAAGTAATCTCACACACAAGGTGTGACTCTGAAGATAGTTTTTATGAAGAAAATGAAAATTTATTCTTTTACCTTAAAATGGCTACCTCCTTGACATTTAATGACCTCTGGTGACACCACGCACACTTTTCAAAGTTGACCTCCACTGGAATATAATGCAGCACATCATCCTACTTTGAATAATCATGGTGATGGCTTTGACTCTCTCAGATAGAAAATGGCCAATACAGCACACACTTGAAGTTTTGAGTAAAAGTCAGTATCTATCTGTGAAATTTTATTTTTGCAGTCCTTTACACTGTGTTTTTTGTTTAGATCTTGAATTTTTATATTGATGTTGATCATCACTTTATTTGTTTGCATTACCATAGTTTGACACCCAATAGCCGATGTATTTTTCGTGCTGGGGTGTCGTTAAACATTCATTCATTCATTCGTTTACTCTCAGATAGAAAGAAATTATAACAAAATATGGACTCTGCCTCCAGACTAATAGATTTGTGCTATGGTTATTACTTGGGGCGGGGCGTAGAGTGCTCGGTTGAAGCACGGTCGGTCTGGATCGATCCCCGTCGGTGGACCTACCAGGCTATTTCTCGTTCAGTGCATACACCAAAGGCCGTGGTGGTACGTGCTATTCAGTATACTAATGGGAAAATGTAGCGGGTTTCCTCTCTAAGACTATATGCCAAAATTACCAAATGTTTTACATCAATTGTCAATGATTAATACATGAATGTGCTCTAAAAGTGTCGTTAAAAAACTTGGTTTGGGATCGATCCCCGTCGTTGGGCCCATTGTGCTATTTCTCGTTCCAGTCGGTGCACCACGACTGGTATATCAAATGTCGTGGTATGTGCTATCCTGTATGTGGGATGGTGCATATAAAAAACCCATGCTACTACTGGGAAGGTGTAGCGGTTTTCCTCTCTATGACCGTTTCAAAATGACCATATGTTTGACATCCAATAGCCGATGATTAATAAATCAACATGATCTAGTGGTGTCGTTACACAAAACAAACTTTATGTCATCTGGCGAAGTCTGCATGTTCATATGACATTCGTCACACAAACCTAACTGGATTAATGCGACTTCACTCGATGGAATACAAAAATACCGTTCTAAACCAATCAGTGTACATTGCCGCGTTAATTTTCGTATGTGGAGCTTAAATCCAACTGTGAATGAATGAATGTATTCGACACCCCAGCATAAATCCAACTGTGAATACGCTATATACACGGTATAAGTGAACCAGAAAACTTTATGTTTGAAATGTCAGCTTCAATTACATGTTTGGTTTTTCAGTTCACTACAGAACGTTTGCTGTCAATCCGGATTTGAAAATATTCCAAGGCGCATTTAACGTGGACATCTTTGTAAGTTTGTTAGACTAGTGAACAATATTAGTGGATACCGACTAACATCAGTTGGCAACTCTATTATTCAGATCGTGGGTGAGAGCGGGGAGGGGGACGGGGGGCGATTGTATTGTTGTATGGACTAAGATGGGATACACATACATATTAACACACATACACATTCACACACACACGCACACGCACACGCACACACACACACACAATGTATGCAATTTTATTTTATCTAGTACCTTGTGCTTGAAACATGTATGAGATACCTGTAAAAAAAAATACTAAAAGTTTGTGCGGAACTAGTGTAATCATAGACGCCACCCGTTATCTCTGAAACCCTCCAGCTTAACACCCTTTTTTCTGATTTACTTTAAGGGTGAGGAGTGGTAGTATTAATAATCGTGGTGTATATGTCGATTGATACACTGCAGGTTGGAGTTTTATCCACCTATGCTACTATTGTCGTCTATGGGATTTGATTTGGTGGTATACACCAGATATAACTACTCTAGTAGTAACTTAAATATAGTCTCAAATACCATTTCATGTGTTCTTTTCTATTAGTATATAATGATTATTCAATTTTCACTTTAACTTGTTTTCGTGCTTATATCCAATTAAATTTCAAGCACGCTGTCCAGGGCACACACCTCAGTTATCTGGGCTGTCTGTACAGGACAGTGGGTTAGTAGTTAGTGGTTAGTGAGAGAGAAGAAGGTGTAGTGGTCTTATACCTGCCCACTGAGTCGCTAAAACTGGCTCTGAGTGGGAGCCGGTACCGAGCTGCGAATCCAGTACCTACCAGCCTTATGTCCGATTGCTTAACCACGACACCACTAAGGCCGATAGTCTCAAATACCATATCTTTCCTGTGATTTTCTCTGTTAGTATATAACGATTATAAAAAATTTTTTTACTTCATGTGACTAACTTTATATATATATATATCGAAATCCTTCAGTTCTTTTAATTTTCAACACCAGGATCCCAAAGGGAACCAGATCAAGCGCTGGACCAATTTGAGAGACTCTTCAGGGGTGGTTGCTGGGGAGGTGCTGCTCTCCGACCAACCCGTTACCGGAGACTGGAGGATTAGTGTGAAGATACCGGTAAGACTACTGGGCTCATTAGATATTTTTCGTTCCAGCCAGTGCACTACGACTGGTATATCAAAGATCGTGGTATGTGCTATCCTGTCTTTGAGATGGTGCATATAAAAGATCCCATGCTACTGGGCTCTGGGCTTCGTTCCACAAAACGATCTTAGCACTAAGATCACTTTAAGTTCACTTACGGTGATCTTAACGCTAAGAATGCTTCGTGGAACGGAGCCCTGCTGGAGACAATTTCACAAACATCGTAAGTTTAATACTACTGCGACTAGCAGTTATAACTGTCGTAGGTTTGCACGTGTTTGGCATCTATTTCACGCAGAAAAGTACATCATTACCAAAGAAGGGGAGGAACGCTTGATACGCAGTCGGTTTAAGATCGATCCTCGTCGGTGGGCCCATTGAGCTATTTCTCGTTCCAGTAAGTGCACCACGACTGGTATATCAAAGGTCTTGCTATGTGCTACCCTGTCTGTGGGATGGTGCATGTAAAAGATTCCTTGCTACTAATGGAAAACTGTAGCGGGTTTCTTCTCTAAGACTATATGTCAAAATTACCAAATGTTTGACATCCAATAGCCGATGATTATTACTAAATCAATGTGCTCTAGTGGTGTCGTTAAACAAAACAAATTTTGAACTTTCATTGCCAAAGATGAAATATTTTAACTTTGTAAGAACAAAAGAAAATGAAATATGTATACTTCAAGCTATATTACTTGTACTGTTAGTATTAATACTCATTGTGGTTTAGTTGTAGATTTACGTTTACGAGCAACCCACACACCCCACCCCGAACCCACCCCCCCAAAAAAAAAAAACAAGAAGAAAAAAAAAAGAAGAAAAAAACCATAAAAAAAAAACAAAACAAAAAAAACCCCTACTTTAACGTTTTATGAAATAGGTGCCGGAGTATCGGCATTGGGGCAACCAAGAATACAGTGGACGCACTCAAATAAATATTCTACACAATGTATTTAGTTTAAAAGATAATGTACCTTTAATTATCTTTTCAATATCTGGATTCTTTATGTATTTGACACTACGTATTTGCATATTGAAATGCATCGACAGTAACACTCATTGGTTTGTTATTTAAATTTCCTTTCCAGACGCTAAACGTCCAATACTCGAAGACATTCACGGTGGCACAATACGGTAACTAGACTTCTCTTTTGTTAGATATCTTCCATTACAGGCATCAATATATGTGTTTAAAGGGGCTGTATCAAAGGTGCACAATTGAATATTGGATATTTTTGTGGTTGTGAAATGTCAAGATTATACCTTGACCAATATGGACATAAAAATAAATACTTGTGGTGGTCCCGGTGATTACAATAGTACCAAATGCATTTTATTTGAAACAGAAAACGTACTTAGCTCGAAACCAAGGGCCAGTGACTTTAACAAGCGGCTTTTCGGCTTCTCTATTTACGACACTTGGTGTAAAACTTTGTTTTGTTTAACTAGAGTACATTTAGGGGATAACCCTACTGTGTTTTCCGATAAAACGGTAAATTTGCTACTGTTAAATTTGCTACTGTAAAACCACCGATATACGTATGCAAATTGAAAAACGCAGTAGGGTTATCCCTATTTTAATTAAACTGTTTGCTGGTTGATTTTAAATAGGAAATTGTCACATTTGTAGTAAGAATAAGCCTATAAACGTCACCAGCTGGTGACGTCATTAGGCAGCCCATTAACAGACGATGGGTGGTCGGACAGTTAGCGGCTCGAACATAGATGTGTAATTTGACATATTTAATATGCTCTCATGATTAGATAACGACTAATAAAGAATAATATGTTCATTTCTGACATAAAAACTTTTCAGTATTTAACGACATCTGTACGTAATATGAACGCTACAGAAATTGTTCCTCGCTTAACCTATAACGTATTTCTGCCAAAAAAATTGCGACCGGTATATCGGTGATTTTACCACCTGAAATTTTTAGCAGGGATCCAATCAGATTCGTTCTTACAAATGTGTTGAATTAGAATGATTAATTAATCATCGACTATTGAATGTCAACCATTTGGTAATTCTGACTCGTAGTCATCAAGAGGAATCCCGCTATGTTTTTACATTAGCAGCAAGGGATCTTTTATATGACGCAAGCGGCCCAGGCGAGCACTCGACCGGCTGAGGTAAATCCTGCCCACACTTGGTATAAAGAACGAGAAACGGAAACCACTATAGACACATTGCTTACTTGTTGAATTTATTAGCAAAGCGTCTTTTGAATGCGCATTTTCACAGAGGTTAGGGTTCGCAAGAGGTGTTTGTGCTGCAGGATTGAACCACCTTGATGGATCCATTCAACTGATTGGGTTTTTCTCGTTCCAACCAGTGCACCAGTGCACCACAACTGGTCAAAGGCCGTGGTATGTGCTTTTCTGTCTGTGGGAAAAGTGAATATAAAAGATCCCATGCTGCATTACGAAATATGTAGCGGGTTTCCTCTGATGACTATGAGTCAGAATTACCAAATATTTGGCATCCAGTAGTCGATGATTAATTAATCAACGTGCTATATTGGCGTCGTTAAACAAAACAAATTATTTCACAGAGATGATATGAAACAAAACAGCAATGTCATTTGTATGTCCAGGACCGTATTTAGGGAAGCATGGGACAGTTGCCTTACCTTCACGAAATCTTTTGAACAAGTGTCCTTTGTATTTCATTTTAACTTATTTCCGTGCTTATATCCAATTAAGGACAGTGAGTTGTTGATTAGTGTGTTGATGTTTAGTAAGAGAGAAGAGGTTGTATTGGTATTACGCCTACCAACTGAGTCGTTAAACCTCGCCCTGGATAGGAGCCTGTACCGGGCTGCGAACCCGGTACCTACTAGCCTTGTGTCCGATGGCTTGACCACTACACAACCGAGGAAGATAATGTCCTTGGTAGTTTGAAAATGTCCTTTGTAGTTTAAAAATTACCCTTTTGTCTGACTAGAGGAAAGTCTATATCAATGCGCTCTTTCCTAGTTATTTTTGATTGGTTTGGTCCCTTTGTCATTCATGGGGATTTGATGCTTAAGGGATATTAGTATTGCGATCTGCAGGTTAAAGTTTAATCTCAGTGCTATAACCACCAAATAAAATACGTTAGCATATGTATGTCTATCAGTGACAAGTATAATGTGTTGGTTTATTGCAGTGTTGCCTCGCTTCGAGGTTATAGTTGACCTTCCACCCTTTGCGTTAACCTCTGACACCAGCCTGACCGGAACTATTAAAGCCAAGTAAGATTAGAGAGAGAGAGAGAGAGAGAGAGATATAGATAGATAGATAGAGAGATATAGAGAGATAGAGATAGAGATAGAGATAGAGATAGAGATAGAGATAGAGAGAGAGAGAGAGAGAGAGAGAGAGAGAGAGAGAGAGAGAGAGAGAGAGAGAGAGAGAGAGAGAGAGAGAGAGATATATATATAGAGAGAGAGAGATATATATAGAGAGAGATATATATATAGAGAGAGATATATATATAGAGAGAGATATATATATAGAGAGAGATATATATATATAGAGAGATATATATATATAGAGAGAGATATATAGAGAGAGATATATAGAGAGATATATAGAGAGATTTGTTTTATACCATTCAACAACTTCCCAATTCTTTCCACGTAAGAATAACAAGGTTTGTATGCGATGGTACAAGGGATATTTATTCAAATCACTCCACTCAACAGAGATAAATATAGAGACTTACAAAATTTGCTAATCTAACATGGATTTACTTTGTTAGAAAGAATTATTTTATTATTTTTGGAGATAGCGTTTTATTTTATCTCAAAGGTACACTTTTGGAAAACCGGTGAAAGGTATGGCAGAAATACGTGTCCATGTGGATCAAGACAACGATTACTGTGGAAGACCACCCAAACACGTTGAACTGGCATTCCCGGTGAGTAACCTCTAAATATTTAGTTTTTTAAAAAAGAAAACAATATAAGAAACCCTCACCTCGAAACAAAAACCCAATGCGAAAAATATATTGTGACAAAGATTTCAGATTAAAAACCTATTACGCAGCCGATTCCAAAACACTCCATTCCTTTTTTTTATCAGCTAATGTGAACGAGCAAGTTCACATTCGTCGTGCACAAGACAGAGTGTAAGAGACGTTTTAATAAGATTGTGTTGACGTGTGTCTATGCATTACTGTCAGAGATGTTTCCTCTTTAGGAGAACAGTCACTCTCGTATTGCTGCATGAAAACTACCACTACAAAAAAAAAAAATAATAAAAAAGGTTGACATATTACTACGACAAATTTCGATATTCTAAAGATCATTCATATAATTTGCTGATATGTAATTTATATTTGATACACTAACATTAACTAAAATCGATGCTCTCTCTAGCACCACGACTGGTATATCAAGGGCCGTGGAATGTGATATCCTGTCTGTGGTAATGCGCATACAAACGATCCCTTGCTACTAATGGAAATATGTAGCGGATTTCCTCTCTAAGACTATATTTCAAAATTACCAAATGTTTAAAATCCAATAGCCGGTGTTTAATAAATCAATATGCCCTAGTTTTAATTTTGTATGTGGAATGGTGCATATAAAAGATCCCACGGGATTAGAAGTCTATTACTGATGGAAAAATTACTATGTCAAATGTTGACATCAAATAGCCGATGATTAATAAATCATTGTGCTCTAGTGGCATCGTTAAACAAAACAAACATATAAAAGATGCCTTGCTAATGCTGAAAAAGTTACAATGTCAAACGTGTCGTTGAACATTCATTCATTCATGTCAAATGTTGATATTAAATAGCCGATGATGAATAAATCAATGTGCTCTAGCGTATGTGGTTAAATAAAACCAAGTTTAACTTTAATGTCAGATTGACGGTGAAGCTAAGTTCAACATGCCGACAGCCGACGTCCGTCGTCTTCGTGGTTCACTGGCTAATCAACGCTTCGTCGTGGACGCCTCCGTCAAAGCGGAACTCACGGGAACAAAGCTGCATGGATCCAGCAAGATAGAATTCTTCTCTCATCCATACAAGATCGAATTTTTGGCATCAAGTCCGCATTACTTCAGACCCGGCCTGCCTTATAAAGCAAATGTAAGTTCAAGGGCGTATCTTGATGGATGAAATTGGGGGATCTGTCCCCAATAAAAAAACATCAAGTGTCCCTTTTCTGGCACAGTTTGTTTACAATTTTTCAGGAGGTGGTTCTTGTGTCCTTTTGGCCTTGGTCCCTTCTCTGTAAAATATTTCTTGGGTCAGCCCTTGGAGCTTTCACTGGTGTTGTAACTACCAAAAAGGCTAGTAAAAATATATGTAAAAAATTAGACAAGTCGGAGGAAATCAAGAACGAATTTCCTCCTACAATTTACTTCAATTCTTTCTTCATATATTGTCGCTCGCCTGATGCGAGGTCGGTCTAGGATCGATCTCCGTTGGTGGGCTCACTGGACTATTTCTCGTCCCAGCCAGTACACCACAACTGCTATATCAAAAGCCGTGGTATGTGCTATCCTGTCTGTGGGATTGTGCATATAAAAGATTCCTTGCTACTAATGAAAACATTTAGCGGGTTTCCTCTCTAAGATTATATGTCTCAGAATTACTAAATGTTTAACATCCAATAGCCAATGATTAATAAATCAATGTGCTATTATTGTGTCGTTAAACAAAACAAACTTTTTCTTTATATATGAATACGTTTTGTTCAACTATTAGATATTTTGGGTGCTCTTTGAATACCTGTATTTGTGTGTATCATTTCTTTCCATTTTACAAAAAAAAGTAATAATAATAATAACAAAATAAAAATCAAAGATGCTACTTAAACGTACGTTTCTAGCTTACATCGTTATTTTGCTTTGTTAAAAGGAGTACGGTTTTCTCTAGTTTTACATTATGTAGTTTTATATTTTACACATGATAGTAACTATAAAGTGTATATAATGGGCGACTCATTGCTATTTTCTACTGGAAAATGTATACGGTGTCAGAGGGTGTTCCGTATCTAGTATTACCTAGTGTTATTGTTCATGCAATATATAATAAAAGCCTCTGTTTGTAATATGTTTGTAATGTTACTTTCACTAATTATATCTTGTTTTAACTGAGGATTGACAAACAAAGTCATGGGTTCTAACGGTGAAAAAACTCCGAAAATAAAGCATTATTTTGTTTGTACAAATGTATATAGATCCTATTACATGCCTGTCACCCTAAGAAACATATATTAAAATAGTGGACTACAAGCATTTTCGCAAATATTTCACACAAGAAGTTCTGCTCATCAGCCTTCCATATATATATATACCAATCTAATTAAAATTAGCTCCACTATTACATATGGATCTAACAGCAGCCCGTTGGAGCTCATGTCCTGTTGACCTTTTATTCGACCAATCAAAACCTTACTTGCAAAATCATGCCAGTGATTTGAAAAGAATTTGAAAACATTCGGGATTATGCCGAGGGTATACGAAATGATTCGGGTGAATTACGAAATATGCCAGAAACTAATTGCAATATAAAATTTTATATAAAATTAGTTTCAAGACGAAAATAAACCCGTGATGGTATAGCCATAACATCTGTTTATACTAGTATACAATCCAGAGTTTATTA